>NC_068444.1:11992265-12029765 GCF_023373465.1 Oncorhynchus keta | reverse complement strand
CAGATCCCACAGAAACACATTGTAGTGGATGGGACCTTCACACAGATCCCACAGAAACACATTGTAGTGGATGGGACCTTCACACAGATCCCACAGAAACACATTGAAGTGGATGGGACCTTCACACAGATCCCACAGAAACACATTGAAGTGGATGGGACCTTCACACAGATCCCACAGAAACACATTGAAGTGGATGGGACCTTCACACAGATCCCACAGAAACACATTGTAGTGGATGGGACCTTCACACAGATCCCACAGAAACACATTGAAGTGGATGGGACCTTCACACAGATCCCACAGAAACACATTGTAGTGGATGGGACCTAAACACAGATCCCACAGAAACACATTGTAGTGGATGGGACCTTCACACAGATCCCACAGAAACACATTGTAGTGGATGGGACCTTCACACAGATCCCACAGAAACACATTGTAGTGGATGGGACCTTCACACAGATCCCACAGAAACACATTGAAGTGGATGGGACCTTCACACAGATCCCACAGAAACACATTGTAGTGGATGGGACCTAAACACAGATCCCACAGAAACACATTGTAGTGGATGGGACCTTCACACAGATCCCACAGAAACACATTGTAGTGGATGGGATTTTCCCCACAGATCCCACAGATCCCACACAAACACATTGAAAGTGGACAGGATTTTCCCCACAGATCCCACAGAAACGCATTGAAAGTGGATGGGATTTTTCCACAGATCCCACAGCATCTCTGACTGTCCTTTATCATTCTGTTTTGTGACGATGTGTATTGAAAAGTGTCTTTCACCAACAAACAACTTGGGTCCATTCACATTCAAGACTGGCGGTTGGGATGTTTTGTGGCTGTGGTGCTGCTTCGTTGTTGCGTTATAGTTGATTGATCTCTTATAGGAAGCTAAATGATGTTGTCACGGGCAACACAGCAGATATTGCACATTTTACCAGATGCACAACTTGCTCTCACACAGTCACACAGTATGTGCATGGGTTCCGCTTTGCACTTTTACAATGTGGTAGCCACGGGACCAAAACAGCAGAGTGGTTGAGCGTCGCGCTTTAATGCTCTTAGTTGTTGCAGAAATTGACCCACTTTGCTGATTTACTTTCTACATCATATCGCTGAGTCTACCTTTAATCAACACAACCTGGCCCATTTCCAACAGCATAATCTCCCTCCCGTTAGTAGTGATGAGATTCACATTATGTCATGCTTTTCTGTGATGGAAGAATGGTGCCTAATGAGTATGTTAACTAACACATCAGCACATGCTTTCCTTCCTTCCTCCCTACAGCGTATAATGGGACCAGGAGGAGTGGATGGAGGGATGCCCATGATGAATGGAACGACAGGGGCCCACGGAGGAGCAGGAGGGGGAGGAGGGGAGGACTACCAACACTGGATGGAAGGGAAGATGGCCCAGGCTCAGGCCCAGGCCCAGGCTCAGGCCCAGGCTCAGGCCCAGGCTCAGGCACAGGCCCAGGCTCAGTCCCAGGCTCAGGCCCAAGCTCAGACCCAGCAGGCTCAGACCTCCTCCCAGGCCCAGCACCTTTCCCAGCCCCACAGACAGGGCAGTGAGGTCTACTCCAACACCCTGCCTGTCCGTAAGAACGCCCCAGCCAAGAGCAACACCACCATGGGTAAGGAGAACCAGGATAGTGTCTGGGCATCTTGAGTCCCTCAAAAGTTGGGCAACATAATCATTTGTACAGTAGCTACACTGTAACACATCGATTAACATTTACAGTACAAAAAAAAATTGGCAATGGAGCACTACTGTGAAGACCAATGCATTATGGGGGATCAATGGTATTCCGCTATATAGGCAGTCAAGTAAGAATATTACAGAATACATCACTAGTGTGCTTTATGAATGCTACCTCCGTCACAGAGACCTTGTCTCTTAGAGTGACCAGGATTGGAATTACGAACAGTAGTTTGTGAATGGCTTGGTTGTGACCTTTTTTCTTAAGAACGTGCCATTGACTCCAGCTCTGTGAAGGAGCTGAATGCTGTGCAGTGGGTGTTGTTCTTGTTCCCTCTATCGGCTCTTTTCTTCATATCTACAATTAAATATCTCTCTCTTCTATCCGTGTATAACCTGGCACTTAGAGAGCTGTGGTCTCGATGAAAGCAGAGCACATGGGAATAAGAGGGAGGGAGAGGACGGTGATTTAAAAGGAGAAACAAAGACTCAAATTGGGGTGAAGGACAGAGGTTTTAAGAATAATGGAAGCATTTAAAGTCACTTCGGAGAGTTGGATTATACTAATACATTAGATACTCACAGCAGGTACTATATACAGTAGGCCCTGTGGGACCCGGTTTGGCTTAGTTATCTGCTTAAAGACCTAGGACTACATTGCAGAAGTTCTGTGGTACAGCAATATTGAAGTGTAAAGGCAACCCCTAGATTTGGTCATAAGTCCTTTAGATCTAGTCAAGCTCATGTCCAGTAGTAAGGTACAGTACAACTGTAGAGAAACGTGTAGAAACGTCCAGCTATTAACTCCCTGTTTGTTTGGGGGAAAAAAAGTAAAGTAAAATGTCCTCAGTTCCAGAGACCCGGACCCTTCCCCGGTCCAGCTCCATGGCTGTAGGGCTGGAGAAGAACGGACGTACCCGTGTCCAGGCCGTTTTCTCCCATGCAGCGGGGGACAACAGCACCTTGCTCAGCTTCTCTGAAGGAGATGTCATCACCCTGTTGGTCCCGGAGGCCCGCGACGGATGGCACTATGGGGAGAAGGAAAATAACTACATGTAAGTATCCTAACTCCATCCCCTTTTGTCTATAGCACTATGAGTTACGCTCTGTAGCTCCGTTGGTAGAGCGTGACTCTTGAAATATACCATACGTGAAAATGTATGCATTCACGACTTGAAGTTGCTTTGGATAAAAGCGTGTGCTAAATGGTATATATTATTATAGTTAGTGTGAATCTTTACATTTAAATATGACGTCATAAGCATCCCGACTCTAGGTGCTGCTGTCAATGTTGAATCACTGTTTGCTGATTCATCTGTTGAATCACTGTTTGCTGATTCATCTGTTTGAATCACTGTTTGCTGATTCATCTGTTTGAATCACTGTTTGCTGATTCATCTGTTTGAATCACTGTTTGCTGATTCATCTGTTGAATCACTGTTTGCTGATTCATCTGTTGAATCACTGTTTGCTGATTCATCTGTTTGAATCACTGTTTGCTGATTCATCTGTTTGAATCTCTGTTTGCTGATTCATCTGTTTGAATCACTGTTTGCTGATTCATCTGTTGAATCACTGTTTGCTGATTCATCTGTTGAATCACTGTTTGCTGATTCATCTGTTTGAACCACTGTTTGCTGATTCATCTGTTGAATCACTGTTTGCTGATTCATCTGTTGAATCACTGTTTGCTGATTCATCTGGTTGAATCACTGTTTGCTGATTCATCTGTTGAATCACTGTTTGCTGATTCATCTGTTTGAATCACTGTTTTCTCATTAGGCGTGGCTGGTTCCCTTTCTCCTACACACGTGTCATCCCCGAGACTGACAGCAACAAACTACGAGTCAACAAGTACGTTTTACATTTTTTTTGTCACTATTGTGTGACGTATTTGTAAGGAAACAGGTCTTTATCTGTTATTCAATAGACAGAGAATTACTCCTTTCTCTCTCAGAAGATAATTTGTTCATTATCAAAGTGTGAGATCAGTTATTTTCAATTCTGGATTTTTTAAAATGTTGTTATATTTTCTTAATGTGTGACTGGTTGACTATGGGCTAGATCCAATCGATATCGCGGAAGGTCCCAGTTATAGCGCATTTGAAATGTAACGGTAGTTTCAGATTGAGCCGACGTTTGCAGTGTTTATTATGAATGCAGTCTGTAAATGTGGAAACATTGCCTTTTTAAAATTCCAGTCGTGCCGCAGCACGGATCTTCCGCGATACGTATTGAATCTGGGCCTACGTCATGACTCCAGTTTACACTGTCTGACTATGCAGCTAATCACAGTTTTCATTTCAGTCCCTGTGTAAACTAACTGACTGTGTCTGTCACCAGTCTCCACCATGGTAAGAGCAGCAGCACGGGGAACCTGTTGGAGAGAGAGGACATGGCAGGTGTCCCTCCCCCAGACTACGGCATGTCATCTCGCCTGCTGGCACAGAGCATGCAGAGCGCAGCCATGGCTCACAGCAGCAGACGGCAACAACGGCCATATAGCGTGGCAGGGCCGGGCTTCTCACAGGTCAACAACAACAACAACAACTACTACACACACAAACAAACACACCAGGATTGTGCTCAACTCAGAATTGTAGAATTGACTCCCATTCAACTCATGAATTGAAATTCAGATTGAATAGGTCACACTCCACAGGATGTAGAATTTGAATTAGAGTTTCAGTGACAGGAAGTAGAATTTAATTAAGTGGAATTCAAGTAAATTCCACTCAGTCATAGAACATGAGAGTTTCATTGAATCTGACAGGTCACCCTTCCAGATACCAAAGAATGTATCACATTTCTCTGGAAACATTGTTCATATAGTTACTAATTTATCTTAGTGCTTAGAATAGCTAATTATATTTCCACCAACCATTTAATTTCTTTGGTTTCTCTTTAAAGGTCTCAGGGTCAACTTGAAGGATAAACTAATGCATTCTGGGAAATGTAGCATTTTCTCCATATTGAATAACATTTCAGATATTAAATAATAACTTTGAATATTTCCATACAGTTTTTTTGTTTCCCTTGATCATTAATTTAAAGAGTTTGTCCTGAAAATATTGAATGTACATAACGACATGTTTTATGTACATTATGTATATTTGACTTCACCTATTATAAAATAGAACAGGCAGTAGAATGTCAATACATTTCAATTCATTAAATTATATTTCCTTTCATTGAAATTTCAAATTGCAATTCTGTATCCTGTTTACTACTTCAATTCAAAAATTACATTTTAATTTGAGGCATTCTCATTTCACACACACACACACACACACACACACACACACACACACACACACACACACACACACACACACACACACACACACACACACACACACACACACACACACACACACACACACACACACAGACATGTTCACACAGGAGGTTTATATGCACAAACCATGAAACTTTGAAAGCATTTAAAGTGTGAAGGCATTTTCTTTTCAATACTTTACTAACTGCACCTAAAAGGATCACATACACACTGTATGTACACCAGTCGAGAGCATTTAGCTATGCCCTCATATACAGTGGGGCAAAAAAGTATTTAGTCAGCCACCAATTGTGCAAGTTCTCCCACTTAAAAAGATGAGGCCTGTAATTTTCATCATTGGTACACTTCAACTATGACAGACAAAATGAGAGAGAAAAAATCCAGAAAATCCATTGTACGATTTTTAATTAATTTATTTGCAAATTATGGTGGAAAATAAGTATTTGGTCAATAACAAAAGTTTATCTCAATACTTTGTTATATACCCTTTGTTGGTAATGACAGAGGTCAAATGTTTTCTGTAAGTCTTCACAAGGTTTTCACACACTGTTGCTGGTATTTTGGCCCATTCCTCCATGCAGATCTCCTCTAGAGCAGTGATGTTTTGGGGCTGTTGCTGGTCAACGGACGTTCAACTCCCTCCAAAGATTTTCTATGGGGTTGAGATCTGGAGACTGGCTAGGCCACTCCAGGACCTTGAAATGCTTATTACGAAGCCACTCCTTCGTTGCTAGGGCAGTGTGTTTGGGATCATTGTCATGCTGAAAGACCCAGCCATGTTTCATCTTCAATGCCCTTGCTGATGGAAGGAGGTTTTCACTCAAAATCTCACGATACATGGCCCTATTCATTCTTTCCTTTGCAGAAAAACAGCCCCAAAGCATGATGTTTCCACCCCATGCTTCACAGTAGGTATGGTGTTCTTTGGCTGCAACTCAGCATTCTTTGTCCTCCAAACACAACGAGTTGAGTTTTTACCAAAAAGTTGTATTTTGGTTTCATCTGACCAAATGACATTCTCCCAATCTTCTTCTGGATCATCCAAATGCTCTCTAGCAATCTTCAGACGGGCTTGGACATGTACTGGCTTAAGCAGGGGGACACGTCTGGCACTGCAGGATTTGAGTCCCTGGCGGCGTAGTGTGTTACTGATGGTAGGCTTTGTTACTTTGGTCACAGCTCTCTGCAGGTCATTCACTAGGTCCCCCTGTGTGGTTCTGGGATTTTTGTTCTTGTGATAATTTTTGAGATCTGCCCCAGATCGAGGGAGATTATCAGTGGTCTTGTATGTCTTCCATTTCCTAATAATTGCTCCCACAGTTGATTTCTTCTAACCAAGCTGCCTATTGCAGATTCAGTCTTCCCAGCCTGGTGCAGGTCTACAATTTTGTTTCTGGTGTCCTTTGACAGCTCTTTGGTCTTGGCCATAGTGGAGTTTGGAGTGTGACTGTTTTGAGGTTGTGGACAGTTGTCTTTTATACTGACAACAAGTTCAAACAGGTGCCATTAATACAGGTAACGAGTGGAGGACAGAGGAGCCTCTTAAATAAGAAGTTACAGGTCTGTGAGAGCCAGAAATCTTGCTTGTTTGTAGGTGACCAAATACTTATTTTACACCATAATTTGCAAATAAATTCATTAAAAATCCTACAATGTGATTTTCTGGATATTTTTTTTTCTCATTTTGTCTGTCATAGTGTACCTATGATGAAAATGACAGGCCTCATATTTTTAAGTGGGAGAAAATCAAGGAGGAGGAATCAATCAACACAAGTGACTTAGGTGCCTTGTGCAGTAAACCATCAGTGTGACAGGCTGTGTGTTTAGGTACCCGTTGGCACTCAACACAGCTTTCCCACAATGTTCTGGCCCATTAACTTACATAAACAGGGGATCAGTTCCCCTCTGCCTCACACACTGTGTGTGTGTTTGTCTGAGTGTCTGAGTGTGTGTGTGTGTGTGGTGTTTTTCTGAGTGTGTGTGTGTGTGTGTGTCTGTGTTTTGTGACGGGCCACGCAGAGACGACAGAGCCCAGATTAGAGAAGGCTGCTTGCCGCTCTGCTGCTTCTAGTACTGAGGAAAGTGATTGTGACTGTAGACTGCTGATAACGGGAGTAGCCCAGTTGATAACGGGAGTAGCCCAGCTGATAACGGGAGTAGCCCAGCTGATAACGGGAGTAGCCCAGCTGATAACGGGAGTAGCCCAGCTGATAACGGGAGTAGCCCAGCTGATAACGGGAGTAGCCCAGCTGATAACGGGACTAGCCCAGCTGATAACGGGACTAGCCCAGCTGATAACGGGACTAGCCCAGCTGATAACGGGACTAGCCCAGCTGATAACGGGACTAGCCCAGCTGATAACGGGACTAGCCCAGCTGATAACGGGACTAGCCCAGCTGATAACGGGACTAGCCCAGCTGACTGGAGACCTGCACACACATACATACATTGTCGCTGAGGCGAGAGCGGGGGCTGTGCTGCATTATGTAACACCAAAACCCTTTTAACACAGCCCTTTGCAAGGCTTGGGAAGGAGGAGGCGGGAGGTGGAGAGGTGCTGTATGTGGGCATGATAATAGTCTCTAATTACTCAGATTGTCACATAACTTCTTGGTCTTGTTTTCCCCTTCAGATTATTCTAAGGATAGAAAAATGTAGAGTTAGAACAGACTGTTTATGTTAGTTTTATACAGCTGTGTCACTCAATGGTTGTACTGCTGTGTTCAGCTGGCGCCCTCTACTGGCTCATATTTGTTTGGCAACTATCAACACTTCAATGACTGATCATATGATAATTATATAAGCAATTTAGCAGTGGTGTAAAGTACTTAAGTAAAAATACTTTAAAGTACTACTTAAGTGTTTTTTTGGTGGGGTATCTGTACATGACTATACTATTTATATTTTTGAGAACTTGTACTTTTACTTCACTATACATTCCTGCTTTTTAGTCCGTACATTTTCCCTGAAGTACTTGTTACATTTTGAATGCTTAACAGGACAGGAAAATAGCCTAATTCAAGCACTTATCAAGAGAACACGTGGTCGTCCCTTCTGCGTCTGACCTGGTGGACTCCCTAAACACCCATGCATCTTTTGTAAATAATGTGTGACTGTTGGAGGGTGACCCTGGCTATCAGTACATTTAAAAACAGGAACATGTTGTCTGGTTTGCTTTAATATAAGGAATTTTAAATGATTTATACATTTACTTTTGATACTTAAGTATATTTAAAACCAAATACCTTTTATACTTTTACTCAAGTAGTATTTTACTGGGTGATTTTTACTTCAGTAACTTTCTATTAAGGTATAAATAAAACTGCAATTTAGCAGACACTTTTATCCAAAGCTACTTATTGTCATGTGTGCATACATTTTTCTGAAGTGGCCCCAGCAGGAATCTAACCCATGACTCTTGGCATAAAACTGCATTGTTGGTTAAGGGCTTGAAGCATTTCACTTTAAGGTTGTATTCGGCGCACGTGACAAAAAAAAAGATGATTTGATTTAATTTTTGACTCTTGGCATTGTAAGTGCCAAGCAGTCAGACTTAATGGTCATTTAGTCTGACTGCTGCTCCCCCTATGGTCATTTAGTCTGACTGCTGCTCCCCCTATGGTCATTTAGTCTGACTGCTGCTCCCCCTATGGTCATTTAGTCTGACTGCTGCTCCCCCTATGGTCATTTAGTCTGACTGCTGCTCCCCCTATGGTCATTTAGTCTGACTGCTGCTCCCCCTATGGTCATTTAGTCTGACTGCTGCTCCCCCTATGGTCATTTAGTCTGACTGCTGCTCCCCCTATGGTCATTTAGTCTGACTGCTGCTCCCCCTATGGTCATTTAGTCTGACTGCTGCTCCCCCTATGGTCATTTAGTCTGACTGCTGCTCCCCCTATGGTCATTTAGTCTGACTGCTGCTCCCCTATGGTAATTTAGTCTGACTGCTGCTCCCCTATGGTCATTTAGTCTGATCGCTGCTCCCCCTATGGTTACACCCCCCATGGTTGATGACTGGTTTTCATCAAGCTGTCCGCTCAAGAGAAAGGTTCTCACTGTGACCAGTGCCTGTAACCTGGTTCAGGTTATTAATCAACCTACCAGGGTGTTTAGAAAGACTACAAGAACAAGATCATCCACATGTATTGATCTCCTGTTAACTAATACTGTATAACTTAGTTCTACATTTGTATCCGTACCCATTGGATGCAGTGATCACAATATAGTGGCTCTCTACCTTTTGGCTGTTTGATGTTGTCTGCGCCCAAAAATGTTTGTACCCTGTTTTGCTACTATGTTGTTGTCATGTTGTGTTGCTACCATGTTGTTGTCATGTTGTTGCTACCATGTTGTTGTTGTCATGTGTTGCTTGCCATGCTGTGTTGTCATCTTAGGTCTATTTTTATGTAGTGTTGTGTCTCATGTCGAGATGTGTGTTGTGTCCTATATTTTTATGTAATAATTTGTTTATTTATAATCCCAGACCCTGTCCCCACAGGAGGCCTTTTGCCTTTTGGTGGGCCATCCTTGTAATTAAGAATTTGTTCTTAACTGCCTAGTTAAATAACGGTTACATGAAAGGAAAAAAATATTAAAAAATAAATATATAAATATATATATATATATATCTCCAGGAAAGCCAAAGTTCCAAAAACTGGCCATAACATAGTTTGTAAGAGAGCATACAAAATATTTTGCTGTGATTTATGTGGATGATGTTAAAACTATCTGTTGGTCTGATGTGATTTAGGAGCATCCAGACGCTGCACTTGATGAATTTATGAATGTGCTTCTTCCAATTATAGATAAACATGCACCTGTAAAGAAACTGACTGCTAGATCTGTTAAGGCTCCATGGATTGATGAGGAATTGAAGAACTGTATTGGTTGAAAGAGATGGGGGCAAAAGGAAGTGGCTGATAAGTCTGGCTGCACATCTTACTGACTGACTTACTGCACATTGAGAAATGATGTGACAAAACCAAAAGAAGAAGAAACTGTATCATGAAAACAAGATCAATGATATAAAGGACTTTTGGAGGACTTTAAATGAAATTCTAGGCAGAAAGACTCAACTCCCTCTTTCATTGACCCAGATGGCTTTATTCAAAACATTTTGATGTTGCGACACATGTGTATGATTATTTCATTGGTAAAGTGGGAAGGAAATGCCAACAACGAACAGTGGTAAAGTGGGAAGGAAATGCCAACAACGAACAGTGGTAAAGTGGGAAGGAAATGCCAACAACGAACAGTGGTAAAGTGGGAAGGAAATGCCAACAACGAACAGTGGTAAAGTGGGAAGGAAATGCCAACAACGAACAGTGGTAAAGTGGGAAGGAAATGCCAACAACGAACAGTGGTAAAGTGGGAAGGAAATGCCAACAACGAACAGTGGTAAAGTGGGAAGGAAATGCCAACAACGAACAGTGGTAAAGTGGGAAGGAAATGCCAACAACGAACAGTGGTAAAGTGGGAAGGAAATGCCAACAACGAACAGTGGTAAAGTGGGAAGGAAATGCCAACAACGAACAGTGGTAAAGTGGGAAGGAAATGCCAAAAGTAAAGTGGGAAGGAAATGCCAACAACGAACAGTGGTAAAGTGGGAAGGAAATGCCAACAACGAACAGTGGTAAAGTGGGAAGGAAATGCCAACAACGAACAGTGGTAAAGTGGGAAGGAAATGCCAACAACGAACAGTGGTAAAGTGGGAAGGAAATGCCAACAACGAACAGTGATAAAGTGGGAAGGAAATGCCAACAACGAACAGTGGTAAAGTGGGAAGGAAATGCCAACAACGAACAGTGATAAAGTGGGAAGGAAATGCCAACAACGAACAGTGGTAAAGTGGGAAGGAAATGCCAACAACGAACAGTGGTAAAGTGGGAAGGAAATGCCAACAACGAACAGTGGTAAAGTGGGAAGGAAATGCCAACAACGAACAGTGGTAAAGTGGGAAGGAAATGCCAACAACGAACAGTGATAAAGTGGGAAGGAAATGCCAACAACGAACAGTGGTAAAGTGGGAAGGAAATGCCAACAACGAACAGTGGTAAAGTGGGAAGGAAATGCCAACAACGAACAGTGGTAAAGTGGGAAGGAAATGCCAACAACGAACAGTGAGCCATCTTGACTAGAACAGTTAAAGTGGGAAGGAAATGCAACAACGAACAGTGGTAAAGTGGGAAGGAAATAAAGAACAGTGGTAAAGTGGGAAGAAATGCCAACAACGAACAGTGGTAAAGTGGGAGGAAATGCCAACAACGAACAGTGGTAAAGTGGGAAGGAAATGCCAACAACGAACAGTGGTAAAGTGGGAAGGAAATGCCAACAACGAACAGTGGTAAAGTGGGAAGGAAATGCCAACAACGAACAGTGATAAAGTGGGAAGGAAATGCCCCGAACAGTGGTAAATGGGAAGGAAATGCCAACACGAACAGTGGTAAAGGGGGAAGGAAATGCCAGCAACGAACAGTGGTAAAGTGGAAATAACAGTGATAAAGTGGGAAGGAAATTCAAACCGAACAGTGGTAAAGTGGGAAGGAAATGCCAACAACGAACAGTGGTAAAGTGGGAAGGAAATGCCAACAACGAACAGTGGTAAAGTGGGAAGGAAATGCCAACAACGAACAGTGGTAAAGTGGGAAGGAAATGCCAACAACGAACAGTGAGCCATCTTGACTAGGAGTTCAGGGGAGACTGAATGCATCACTTTTTCTCTTATATAAGAACCGTGTTGAAAATTAGACGACAACCATCTAAATTGTTTGCATAGTCAACTTACATACAGCTCTGACACATACACACACTTACACACCATGATCTCGCCATCACGGTTGACAACTCCATTGTGTCCTCCTCCCAGAGCGCTAAGAACCTTACCCTCAACGTGATCCTGGACAACATTTAATTCTCAACTAACAGTTGTGGCGGTGGTGTGTTCCTGTAGGTTCATGCTCTACAACATCCGTGAGTATAGTGACCCTGCCTCAGATAGGAAGCGGCGCAGGTTAAATGTTCCAGGCACTTGTCATCTCCCGTCTGGATTACTGCATGCTTTGGCTGGGCTCCCTGCCTGTGCCATTAAACCCCTGCAATCATCCCTGCACCCCCATGTCTGGTGTTCAACCTTAAAAGTTCTCTCACGTCACCCCGCTCCTCCGACAATATCTCCACTGGCTTCCAGTTGAAGTTTTGCATCTGCTACAAGACCATGGTGCTCGCCTACGGAGCTGTGTGTGAACGGCACCTCAGTACCTCCAGGCTCTGATCAGGCCCTACACCCAAACAAGGGCACTGCGTTCATCCACCTCTGGCCTGCTCGCCTCCCTACCACTGAGAAGCAGTTCCCGAAGAGGTCAGCCCAGTCAAAACTGTTCGCTGCTCTGGCCCCCAGTTGTGGAACAAACTTTCACGGGTACGCACCAGGACAGCGGAGTCAATCACCACCTTCCAGAGACACCTGAAAACCTCTTTAAGAATACCTAGGATAGGATAAAGTAATCCTTCTCACTACAAACAAGGAAAAGTTTTAGATGCACAATTGTAAAGTGGCTGTTCCACTGGATGTCATAAGGTGAATGCACCAATTTGTAAGTCGCTCTGGATAAGAGCGTCTGCTAAATGACTTAAATGTAAATGTTAAATGTACACACACTTACCCCGCCAGGACATTTCCAGTCCAGTATTATAGGGGCGGCAGAGTAGCCAAGTGGTTAGAGTGGCTTTGGACTAGTTCAAACCCTCGAGCTGACAAGGTACAAATCTGTCGTTCTGCCCCTGAACAGGCAGTTAACCCACTGTTCCTAGGCCGTCATGAAAATAAGAATTTGTTCTTAACTGACTTGTCTAGTTAAATAAAGGTACAATAAATATAGAGTCATTATTGTACGGAATTCCATTCCATCTCATTTTACTCAAATGAACAGCACACCTGGTTTCAAACAACAGACAAAACAACGTCTCACGGTACATCGCCTCGCCTTGACCTAGATATTATGTGCGTGTATATATTTGTGTGGCTGTGTGCCATTTTTAGATTTAATGTTGTTCAGTCCCTGAGTTGTTCTTGTCTTATTAATGTTCTGTATTGTTTCCTGTTTTGTGTGGACCACAGAAAGAGTAGCTGCTACTTTCGCAACAGCTAATGGGGATCCTAATAAAATACCAATTACCCCTCAACCATCCCAATGGACATTTACAGTATTTAATTGTCACTACTACAGGTGTGTGTGTGTGTTGTGTGTGTGTGTGTGTGTGTGTGTGTGTGTGTGTGTGTGTGTGTGTGTGTGTGTGTGTGTGTGTGTGTGTGTGTGTGTGTGTGTGTGTGTGTATATAGTGCTATACAGATTTTTTTTTTTAAATGTTCCTTGTTTTATTTCATTGGTCCTGCATGTTTGGAGCTCGGCACCTACGATTTACCCTGTACCCTACAATCAAATCAAATCAAATGTTATTTGTCACATACACATGGTTAGCAGATGTTAATGCGAGGGTAGCGAAATGCTTGTGCTTCTAGTTCCGACAATGCAGTAATAACCAACAAGTAATCTAGCTAACAATTCCAAAACTACTACCTTATACACACACACACAAGTGTAAAGGGATAAAGAACATGTACATAAAGATCTATGAATGAGTGATGGTACAGAGCGGCATAGGCAAGATACAGTAGATGGTATTGAGTGCAATATATACATATACAGTAATATACAGTAATCACACCTGCAACCCTGTAAATGTGACTATTAAACAATTAAAGACGCCAGATACGACCACAAACTACTACTGACAATATCTCCAGCAATTCAATTGATACAGTTTTGGATTGCCAGTCAAGCAGTACTATTATCATGTATTATCAACTTTCTAGTGTGACACAAAAGTGCTGATGACTAAAAAGTGTTTGTTTTTTCTTTGTCTCCACAGCAAGGACTTGAACAGTATGAGCAACGTTTTCCGAAGAGGTAAGGCACACTTATTGTTTTCTCTATAGATAAAAAAAATACTCAGTTGTGATACTGAATTGATAAGGTTTTGCCGGGTAGCACCAGACTAGATAGATCGGATATGATTTCATGGACTTGCAGACACTACAATAATGTCCTTAACCAGTATTCCCCTGATAGGAGCTCCAACATAAACTATCGAACTACAAACAAGGACATATCAGGTTTTTAGTTGTTGTCAGTTGCCATGTCATTTTAATGGTTTATTTTTGGTGCGTCTCCATTTTTTCCCCCCCTGATTTTGATGTATTTATTTATTTGATGACGAGACCTAGCTATGATATTATCATGATTATGTGACATCATGTGGGACAGAAAGGTTGATTTTGCCCAAAAACCCAATGTCGGTCCACCTCAAACCCATGTTGGACCAATGGGAATCACCTTATACCGTTCCTAGGGGGCCGTTCCTATTTTTCCTCTGTGTTTTATCTTATTACTTTGAAACATATTTGTTGCTCTTTGCTTTTTATCGTTACGTTTCATTTAGGCTATTGTACATTTGATTTCAGGGAAAAGCACCCCCCAAAAAGGGCTTGAACACTCCCCTCCTAGCTACTTACCCTCCATAGTATTGCTACTATCCCTTCTGCTCTGCTGCCCACACCATGCTCTGGGTCCATGTATTTAGGCTACAGTACACTAGACCTGGGTCCATGTATTTAGGCTACAGTACACTAGACCTGTGTCCATGTATTTAGGCTACAGTACACTAGACCTGGGTCCATGTATTTAGGCTACAGTACACTAGACCTGGGTCCATGTATTTAGGCTACAGTACACTAGACCTGTGTCCATGTATTTAGGCTACAGTACACTAGACCTGGGTCCATGTATTTAGGCTACAGTACACTAGACCTGGGTCCATGTATTTAGGCTACAGTACACTAGACCTGTGTCCATGTATTTAGGCTACAGTACACTAGACCTGTGTCCATGTATTTAGGCTACAGTACACTAGACCTGGGTCCATGTATTTAGGCTACAGTACACTAGACCTGTGTCCATGTATTTAGGCTACAGTACACTAGACCTGGGTCCATGTATTTAGGCTACAGTACACTAGACCTGGGTCCATGTATTTAGGCTACAGTACACTAGACCTGGGTCCATGTATTTAGGCTACAGTACACTAGACCTGGGTCCATGTATTTAGGCTACAGTACACTAGACCTGGGTCCATGTATTTAGGCTACAGTACACTAGACCTGGGTCCATGTATTTAGGCTACAGTACACTAGACCTGTGTCCATGTATTTAGGCTACAGTACACTAGACCTGGGTCCATGTATTTAGGCTACAGTACACTAGACCTGGGTCCATGTATTTAGGCTACAGTACACTAGACCTGGGTCCATGTATTTAGGCTACAGTACACTAGACCTGGGTCCATGTATTTAGGCTACAGTACACTAGACCTGGGTCCATGTATTTAGGCTACAGTACACTAGACCTGGGTCCATGTATTTAGGCTACAGTACACTAGACCTGGGTCCATGTATTTAGGCTACAGTACACTAGACCTGTGTCCATGTATTTAGGCTACAGTACACTAGACCTGTGTCCATGTATTTAGGCTACAGTACACTAGACCTGGGTCCATGTATTTAGGCTACAGTACACTAGACCTGGGTCCATGTATTTAGGCTACAGTACACTAGACCTGTGTCCATGTATTTAGGCTACAGTACACTAGACCTGGGTCCATGTATTTAGGCTACAGTACACTAGACCTGGGTCCATGTATTTAGGCTACAGTACACTAGACCTGGGTCCATGTATTTAGGCTACAGTACACTAGACCTGGGTCCATGTATTTAGGCTACAGTACACTAGACCTGGGTCCATGTATTTAGGCTACAGTACACTAGACCTGGGTCCATGTATTTAGGCTACAGTACACTAGACCTGGGTCCATGTATTTAGGCTACAGTACACTAGACCTGGGTCCATGTATTTAGGCTACAGTACACTAGACCTGGGTCCATGTATTTAGGCTACAGTACACTAGACCTGGGTCCATGTATTTAGGCTACAGTACACTAGACCTGGGTCCATGTATTTAGGCTACAGTACACTAGACCTGGGTCCATGTATTTAGGCTACAGTACACTAGACCTGGGTCCATGTATTTAGGCTACAGTACACTAGACCTGGGTCCATGTATTTAGGCTACAGTACACTAGACCTGGGTCCATGTATTTAGGCTACAGTACACTAGACCTGGGTCCATGTATTTAGGCTACAGTACACTAGACCTGGGTCCATGTATTTAGGCTACAGTACACTAGACCTGGGTCCATGTATTTAGGCTACAGTACACTAGACCTGGGTCCATGTATTTAGGCTACAGTACACTAGACCTGGGTCCATGTATTTAGGCTACAGTACACTAGACCTGTGTCCATGTATTTAGGCTACAGTACACTAGACCTGGGTCCATGTATTTAGGCTACAGTACACTAGACCTGGGTCCATGTATTTAGGCTACAGTACACTAGACCTGGGTCCATGTATTTAGGCTACAGTACACTAGACCTGGGTCCATGTATTTAGGCTACAGTACACTAGACCTGGGTCCATGTATTTAGGCTACAGTACACTAGACCTGGGTCCATGTATTTAGGCTACAGTACACTAGACCTGGGTCCATGTATTTAGGCTACAGTACACTAGACCTGTGTCCATGTATTTAGGCTACAGTACACTAGACCTGGGTCCATGTATTTAGGCTACAGTACACTAGACCTGGGTCCATGTATTTAGGCTACAGTACACTAGACCTGGGTCCATGTATTTAGGCTACAGTACACTAGACCTGGGTCCATGTATTTAGGCTACAGTACACTAGACCTGTGTCCATGTATTTAGGCTACAGTACACTAGACCTGGGTCCATGTATTTAGGCTACAGTACACTAGACCTGGGTCCATGTATTTAGGCTACAGTACACTAGACCTGGGTCCATGTATTTAGGCTACAGTACACTAGACCTGGGTCCATGTATTTAGGCTACAGTACACTAGACCTGTGTCCATGTATTTAGGCTACAGTACACTAGACCTGGGTCCATGTATTTAGGCTACAGTACACTAGACCTGGGTCCATGTATTTAGGCTACAGTACACTAGACCTGGGTCCATGTATTTAGGCTACAGTACACTAGACCTGGGTCCATGTATTTAGGCTACAGTACACTAGACCTGGGTCCATGTATTTAGGCTACAGTACACTAGACCTGGGTCCATGTATTTAGGCTACAGTACACTAGACCTGGGTCCATGTATTTAGGCTACAGTACACTAGACCTGGGTCCATGTATTTAGGCTACAGTACACTAGACCTGGGTTCATATAGCAGGTGTTTTCTATGCTATTTGAAGTCTGGTCTGCAGTAAACGTTGAATGTGAAAAGGCTGTCAGTTCATTTGTCGTAGCATATCAGAGAAATGAGATTGAAGACATGAAATTAGCATTTTATGGTATTCTCCTTTTATATATCTGGGGAAAGGGTTATCTTAACTGTATGAAATACTATGATCTTCAAATACTCATCATGAATGGATGAAAGGAATGTTCAGACGGAGCCAGCAACATGGGACCCTGTGCCAAAATTGGCCAAACTAAATGCCTGTTGATTGGCCAAACTAAATGCCTGTTGATTGGCCAAACTAAATGCCTGTTGATTGGCCAAACTAAATGCCTGTTGATTGGCCAAACTAAATGCCTGTTGATTGGCCAAACTAAATGCCTGTTGATTGGCCAAACTAAATGCCTGTTGATTGGCCAAGTGTTTTTGGCTGTGGTTGTGTTGCTCCACTGTTGTTTCTCTGAGTGCCTATATACTGTAGATACCTGGAAGCTTCTCCTTCTCTTTGTTCCACAGTTCCGATGGGGGAACAATTACGAAATTGATTTCTACAGTGTGAGAAGGGACAGACAGACAGACAGACACAGACTCGGCTTGCTGCTGCTGCAATAAGACTTACTGACTGCCAGGCACCTCAGCAATCCCTCATCATCCGCCCTCCTCACCAGTCACTCTAACCCTCACCCCTCCCCTCTATCTAACCCTCACCCTCCTCTCTCTAACCCACCACAACATTCCCCTCTCCTCCGGCGCTTACCAGTCTACCCCCAATTCCACCAAGGGAAAGCCTTGTCTACCCCCAATTCCACCAAGGGAAAGCCTTGTCTACCCCCTTCCCAATTCCACCAAGGGAAGGCCTTGTCTACCCCCTTCCCAATTCCACCAAGGGAAAGCCTTGTCTACCCCCTTCCCAATTCCACCAAGGGAAAGCCTTGTCTACCCCCCACAATTCCACCAAGGGAAAAAGCCTTGTCTACCCCCTTCCCAATTCCACCAAGGGAAAGCCTTGTCTACCCCCCCCCCCATTCCACCAGGGGAAAGCCTTGTCTACCCCCTGCCCAATTCCACCAAGGGAAAGCCTTGTCTATCCTCTATCTTCCGTTCCTTCCTGCCTCTCTCACCTGGTACTTTCACACTACTGGGAAGTTCCCGGGCCAAGCACTGGTGGAACCAGCACTCACCGCTATTGGACCGACACCATCCTGGCACCATCCAAATCATTGGAATGATGGACTGAGGATGAAAAATATTTTGCTTGTCTTTCATGCATGTATATGTCTTTTCTATTCAATGGGGATTTATTCCTCTGTAAACATATATATATATATAATAAAATAGTAAAAATAATTTAAAATAAAAATCTTTAACATTCTACACCAGATTGAAGGTTGAAGTATTTATAATATCATTGTAAATCAAAATGGTAATCCAAAGGGGATTGTTTTAGTCATGTACAGATGATAATGAATTATCAAAACAAATGTCAAGTTAACTATACTGGGTCTTCTTATCCGTAAGAGAATAACTTTACTTTATAGACTGTGAGATTCTTCTGATAACATCTTAACGTTCCTCTTCAAATGAGAGGCGTGTGTGTATCACACGCAGTGAAATAACTTCAATAAATGTAAATGTTTTTTTTTCTTTTCTCATTATTATAACTTATTGGGGGGGGGCATCCACCCAATGAATGGATGACCATGACTGTGTGCTGTACATTAATGTACCATAAAGTAAAATATATGATTTAATATATGATATAGTATATCTCTATTGATTATCAGTTGATCAAAACGCACCTTAAAGACCCAATACTCTGTATGATTTGTGACATTCTCTGTAAACATCTTGCTGTTATTATTAGCCACAAAGTCATGTTTTATGATGTCAGAGGTCACCTGACAGGCTGTGTGAAAGACTTTTACTCTGATAATCAAATGCTTGTGGATTTCTGAATATCTTTTTTTTTGTGTGTGTCTTTTTAATATAAATATACACAAGGCTGAACGGAGAAAACAACCATCCCTGAAAGAAAGAGTTGTGAGGCTCTGAGTAGGATTACTGTTCAGGCATTCATGCATGAAAGAAGAAACGACTGATAGCCTGTGCACCTCGGCCATCCCACAACAAAGGTGCTACATTTCATGGTGTGGAAACCATGTTGCCAAAGCAACAGCCTCTGTTCTCATCCCCTCCAATCAGTGCTGCCTGGATGCCATAATTGTGACTACACCGTGCCTCTCTTGCTGTGCATTCAATAGGAAGATGAGTTGTGACTAACGTCAATAAATGTTTGCTAGCTATAAACCATTCAATCTAACCGTTGCGTAATTACCATATATCACAGAAATAACAGGTCATTCTGATCTGCACACATATACTGTATGTTGGAGTGAATGAATGGATGAGATACCCTTAAAGGAGTCATCAGTCATCCATTTGCCAACAGCACAACTGCAAATTATGGCAATAATTGGATCAATAGCCATTTAGAGCGTTGTAATAAATAGCATTTTGTCACATGTACTGTAACTCTTGCTATTGTGACATATTTGCAGCACATATGAAATGAACAACTGTGCGTCCTCGGAAAAAAAGGACAGGAGTTGATTTGTTATTGTGACTTCATTCAGCCTTCTTGTACTTTTAGTCTTTGTATTAAAATAAAGGAAATGGGGGGAAAAGCATGATAGGTGAGGCAGGATTAAACATGTCTGTTATTTCTATGTGCTGAATAAAGAAAGACGCCAGTCTTGTCTGCTTGTCTGTATGTTCGTCAATAACTAGTCCTGTCTAAATCAGAAATTCTATCTTTGAATCTCCCTTGAAATCCTATTAGATTGAGCCAATTATTACAACTTGCCAAAGAGAAGAGTAAGTGACATTTACAGCCCAAAACTCATTCCCGCCACAAACAAAATGGTGTCTTCTTTGCTGTCTCTTTCCTGCACCGTCTCTCTGTTTGTGTGTGACCAAACTCCTCTCTTCCCCTAGCTTTGCCAACCCCCTTCTCTGTCTGTGTTAAATATAGAGACAAAAGCGCTCCGAGTTACTACGACCAGAAGCTGCCAATGCTTCTTTCTCCTCTTGAAAAAGGCCACGGTTGGAGTATTCAGACTGCCACATCGTCGTTTGATATACATTACCGTTCAAAGGTTTGGGGTCACTTAGAAATGTCCTTATTTTTGAAAGAAAAGCTAAACATTTTTGTCCATTTTAAAATTGTATCTAATTGATCAGAAAAACAGTGTAGAAATTGTTAATGTTGTAAATGAATACTGTAGCTGGAAACGGCTGATATTTTATATAGCTTTTAAAAAAAGGAATATTTACATAGGCGTACAGAGGCCCATTATCAGCAAGCATCACTCCTGAAGCGTTTCAGTAGAAAGTTCTTTGTTTCTGGCCATTTTGAGCCTGTAATCGAACCCACAAATGCTGATGCTCCAGATACTCAACTAGTCTAAATAAGGCCAGTTTTATTGCTTCTTTAATCCGGACAACAGTTTTCAGCTGTGCTAACATAATTGCAAAAGGGTTTTATAATGATCAATTAGCCTTATACAATGATAAACCTGGATTAGCTAACACAGCGTGCCATTGGAATACAGGAGTGTTGGTTGACAATGGGCCTCTGTTCACCTATGTAGATATTCCATTACAAAATCAGCCGTTTCCAGCTACAATAGTCATTTACAACATTAATAATGTCTTCACTGTATTTCTGATCAATTGCTGATATAATTTTAATGGACTAAAAAATAGCTTTTCTTTCAAAAACAGGGACATTTCTAAGTGACCCCAAACTTTTGAAAGGTTGTGTGTGTGTGTATATGTATGTGTGTGTGTATATATATATACACACACACACACACATACATACAGTGGCTTGCTTAAGTATTCACCCCCTTGTTATTTTTCCTATTTTGTTGCCTTACAACATGGGGGGGGGGGGTGTGTATCGTTTGATTTACGACATATGCCTACCACTTTGAAGATGCTAAATATGTTTTATTATGAAACACAAGAAATAAGCCAAAACAAAACTTGAGCGTGCATAACTATTCACCCCCTCAAAGTCAATACTTTCTAGAGCCACCTTTTGCAGCAATTACAGCTGCAAGTTTCTTGGTATGTTTCTATAAGCTTGGCACATCTAGACACTGCTCCTTCAAGGTGGATGGGTTCTGCTGGTGTAAAGCAATATTTAAGTCAGACCAAAAATTCTCAATGGGATTGAAGTCTGGTCTTTGGCCATTCCAAGACATTTAAATGTTTTCCCTTAAACTACTCGAGTGTTGCTTTAGCAGTATGCTTAGGTTCATTGTCCTGCTGGAAGGTGAACCTCCATCCCAGTCTCAAATCTCTGGAAGACTGAAACAGGTTTCCCTCAATAATTTCCCTGTATTTAGCGCCATCCATCATTCCTTCAATTCTAACCAGTTGTCCTTGCCGATGAAAAACATCCAAACAACATGATGTGGGGATGATGTTCTCGGGGTGATGAGAAGTGTTGGGTTTGCGCCAGAAGGCGAAAAAGCTAAATTTTAGTCTCATCTGACCAGAGTACGTTCTTCCATATGTTTGGGGAGTCCCCCACATGCCTTTTGGCGAACACCAAACATGTTTGCTTATTGTTTTCTTTAAGCAATGTTTTTTTTCTCCTGGCCATTCTTCTGTAAAGCCCAGCTGTTTGGAGTGTACGGCTTAAAGAGGTCCTATGGACATATACTCCGATCTCCGCTGTGGAGCTTTGCAGCTCCTTCAGGGTTATCTTTGGTCTCTTTGTTGCCTCTCTGATTAATGCCCTCCTTGCCTGATCTGTGAGTTTTGGTGGGTGGCCCTCTCTTGGCAGGTTTATTGTGATGCCATATTTTTTAAGATTGGATTTAATGATGCCCCTTGATGTTCAAAATGTCTGATATGTTTTTATAACACAACCCTGATCTGTACTTCTCCACAACTTTATCCCTGACCTGTTTGGAGAGCTCCTTGGTCTTCATAGTGCCGCTTGTTTGGTTGTGCCGCTTGCTTAGTGGTGTTGCAGACTCTAGGGCCTTTCAGAACAGGTGTATATATACTGGGATTATGTGACTGATCATGTGACACTTAGATTGCACACAGGTGGACTTTATTTAACTAATTGTGTGACTTCTGAAGGTAATTGGTTGCACCAGATCTTATTTAGGGGCTTCACAGCAAAGGGGTGTTTTACTTTTTAGGATTTTTTTTATTAAAAAAAAGAAATAAATTTAAAAAAGAATTTACTTCACCAATTTGGACTATTTTGTGTTATGTCCATTACATGAAATTCAAATAGAAGTCCATTTAAATGACACATTGTAATGTAACAAAATATGAAAAAAAACAAAGGGGATGAATACTTGTGCAAGGCACCGTACATACATACCTGCATGCATACATACAGTGCCTTCGGAGAGTATTTAGATCCATTGACATTTCCACATTTTGTGACGTTACAAAATCAGGTTTTTATAGTAATAATTCATGTAAAAAATTAATATTACATTTACGTAAGTATCTTGGCCCTTTTACTTTGTTGATGCACCGTTGGCAGTGAGTACAGCATTGAGTCTTCTTGGCTCCACAAGGCACACCTGTATTTGGGGACTTTCTCCTAATCTTCTCTGCAGATCCTCTCAACCTCTGTCAGGTTGAATGGGGAGCGTCGATACACAGCTATTTTCAGGTCTTTCCAAAGATGTCCGATCGGGTTCAAATCCGGGCTCAGGCTGGGTCACTAAAGGACATTTAGAGACATGTCCCGAAGATACTCTTGCATTGTCTTGGTGTGCTTAGGGTCATTGTCCAGTTGGAAGGTGAACCTGACTAGTCTTCCAGTCCCTAAAAACATCCCCACAGTATGTTGCTGCCACCACCATGCTTCACCGTAGGGATGGTGTTAGGTTTCCTCCAGACATGACGCTTGGCATTTAGGCCAAAGAGTTCAATCTTGGTTTCATCAGACCAGAGAATCTTGTTTCTCATAGTCAGTCCTTTAAGTGCCCTTTGGCAAACTCCAAACGGGCTGTCATGCTTTTTACTGAGGTGTGGCTTCTAAAAATCGGGTTTCGCTTTGTCATCATGGAGCATTGTGATGTCATTATGGGGTATTGTGTGTAGATTTTTTAGGAAAAACATTAATTTAATTAATTGTAGAACAAGGCTGTAACGTAACAAAATGTGGAAAAAGTCAATGGGTATGAATACTTTCAGAATGCACTGTATAATCTACATATATACTGTATATGATTGTTCTATTTGTCATTTTGTTTTCGCAACAATGCAAATGTTTTGTTGTAAAGATCAATCTGAGTGATGAACAGAGAATTATTGCTGTGCATGATTTGGCGGGGGGTACCAAAACAGTTGTAATGTTGAAAAATGACCTCAAATGTACGTGGACCTTCTACTATAGAGGAAAAGCGGAATAAATATTTCTTCAGTTCAGAGCTCTGTTGTATTTATGATGATATGTTGTGTGGTCCTCTCACAAATCGGGAAGGCAGTTTATCAGGCTACAGATTAAATAAGCTGTGATTTAATGGGTTGGTGAAAGGGCACGGTGATGAGCTTCATGCTACTTTCCAATAAATAGCGAAGGTCCTATTCTGGTGAAATGATGATTGATGCTTGGCTGCCATTTTGAATAATTAAAATAATCTCTCATCCATAATAATCTCATAATGTAGGCTAGCCAGCACTGTCTCAGTATATCATCACACACAGACTCGTCGGTTTGATAGAAATGCATTGGTGATGGGAAAATGTTCATGTTTTTATGAGGATTTTAAAAATATTCACATGAAAAACTGTCGCCAATTGGATAGAAACCTAGCTATAGGCTCATGAAATTACTCTATTGCAATAAAGTAGTTATAGATACATGGGGATCAACTAATTATAAACGGGTCTAAACCTTCATTTAAATGCTCAAAAAAAATCTTATCTACTATTGTCACGATAAATTACTTTGTGTTCACACTCCCTCCCATCTTTAGTAGAAGTAGTGCCAGTTAAATGTAGTCACCCACCCTAAACCTCCCCTCTTACAAGTAGTCACCCACCCTAAACCTCCCCTCTTACAAGTAGTCACCCACCCTAAACCTCCCATCTTTAGTAGAAGTAGTGACAGTTAAAAGTAGTCACCCACCCTAAACCTCCCATCTTTAGTAGAAGTAGTGCCAGTTAAAAGTAGTCACCCACCCTAAACCTCCCATCTTTAGTAGAAGTAGTGCCAGTTAAAAGTAGTCACCCACCCTAAACCTCCCATCTTTAGTAGAAGTAGTGCCAGTTAAAAGTAGTCACCCACCCTAAACCTCCCATCTTTAGTAGAAGTAGTGCTAGTTAAAAGTAGTCACCCACCCTAAACCTCCCATCTTTAGTAGAAGTAGTGCCAGTTAAAAGTAGTCACCCACCCTAAACCTCCCATCTTTAGTAGAAGTAGTGCCAGTTAAAAGTAGTCACCCACCCTAAACCTCCCATCTTTAGTAGAAGTAGTGCCAGTTAAAAGTAGTCACCCACCCTAAACCTCCCATCTTTAGTAGAAGTAGTGCTAGTTAAAAGTAGTCACCCACCCTAAACCTCCCATCTTTAGTAGAAGTAGTGCCAGTTAAAAGTAGTCACCCACCCTAAACCTCCCATCTTTAGTAGAAGTAGTGCTAGTTAAAAGTAGTCACCCACCCTAAACCTCCCATCTTTAGTAGAAGTAGTGCTAGTTAAAAGTAGTCACCCACCCTAAACCTCCCATCTTTAGTAGAAGTAGTGCCAGTTAAAAGTAGTCACCCACCCTAAACCTCCCATCTTTAGTAGAAGTAGTGCTAGTTAAAAGTAGTCACCCACCCTAAACCTCCCATCTTTAGTAGAAGTAGTGCTAGTTAAAAGTAGTCACCCACCCTAAAACCTCCCATCTTTAGTAGAAGTAGTGCCAGTTAAAAGTAGTCACCCACCCTAAGCCTCCCCTCTTACAAGTAGTCACCCACCCTAAGCCTCCCCTCTTACAAGTAGCCTCCCACCCTAAGCCTCCCCTCTTACAAGTAGCCTCCCACCCTAAGCCTCCCCTCTTACAAGTAGTCACCCACCCTAAGCCTCCCCTCTTACAAGTAGCCTCCCACCCTAAGCCTCCCCTCTTACAAGTAGCCTCCCACCCTAAGCCTCCCATCTTACAAGTAGCCTCCCACCCTATAAGCATCCCACCCTAAGCCTCCCCTCTTACAAGTAGCCTCCCACCCTAAGCCTCCCCTCTTACAAGTAGCCTCCCACCCTAAGCCTCCCACCCTAAGCATCCCATCTTACAAGTAGCCTCCCACCCGTAGCCTCCCACCCTAAGCCTCCCTCTTACAAGTAGCCTCCCACCCTAAGCCTCCCATCTTACAAGTAGCCTCCCTAAGCCTCCCCTCTTACAAGTAGCCTCCCACCCTAAGCCTCCCATCTTACAAGTAGCCTCCCACCCTAAGCCTCCCATCTTACAAGTAGCCTCCCACCCTATAAGCATCCCACCCTAAGCCTCCCCTCTTACAAGTAGCCTCCCACCCTAAGCCTCCCCTCTTACAAGTAGCCTCCCACCCTAAGCCTCCCCTCTTACAAGTAGCCTCCCACCCTAAGCCTCCCACCCTAAGCATCCCATCTTACAAGTAGCCTCCCACCCGTAGCCTCCCACCCTAAGCCTCCCCTCTTACAAGTAGCCTCCCACCCGTAGCCTCCCACCCTAAGCCTCCCCTCTTACAAGTAGCCTCCCACCCGTAGCCTCCCACCCTAAGCCTCCCCTCTTACAAGTAGCCTCCCACCCTAAGCCTCCTCTTACAAGTAGCCTCCCACCCTAAACCTCCCCTCTTACAAGTAGTCACCCACCCTAAACCTCCCATCTTTAGTAGAAGTAGTGCTAGTTAAAAGTAGTCACCCACCCTAAACCTCCCATCTTTAGTAGAAGTAGTGCTAGTTAAAAGTAATCATCCACCCTAAACCTCCCATCTTTAGTAGAAGTAGTCCCTAGTTAAAAGTAGTCATCCACCCTAAACCTCCCATCTTTAGTAGAAGTAGTGCTAGTTACCAAAAGTAGTCACCCACCCTAAACCTCCCATCTTTAGTAGAAGTAGTGCCAGTTAAAAGTAGTCACCCACCCTAAGCCTCCCCTCTTACAAGTAGTCACCCACCCTAAGCCTCCCCTCTTACAAGTAACCACCCACCCTAAGCCTCCCCTCTTACAAGTAGCCTCCCACCCCTAAGCCTCCCTCTTACAGTAGTAGCCTCCCACCCTAAGCCTCCTCTTACAAGTAGCCTCCCACCCTAAGCCTCCCATCTTACAAGTAGCCTCCCACCCTATAAGCATCCCACCCTAAGCCTCCCCTCTTACAAGTAGCCTCCCACCCTAAGCCTCCCCTCTTACAAGTTATACTGCCTCCCACCCTAAGCCTCCCCTCTTACAAGTAGCCTCCCACCCTGATAAGCCTCCCACCCTAAGCATCCCTCTTACAAGTAGCCTCCCACCCGTAGCCTCCCACCCTAAGCCTCCCCTCTTACAAGTAGCCTCCCACCCGTAGCCTCCCACCCTAAGCCTCCTCTTACAAGTAGCCTCCCACCCGTAGCCTCCCACCCTAAGCCTCCTCTTACAAGTAGCCTCCCACCCTAAGCATCCCACCCTAAGCATCTCACCCTAAGCCTCCCCTCTTACAAGTAGCCTCCCACCCTAAGCATCCCACCCTAAGCCTCCCCTCTTACAAGTAGCCTCCCACCAGTAGTTAAGCATCTCACCCCTAAGCCTCCCCTCTACAAGTAGCCTCCCACCCTAAGCATCCCACCCTAAGCCTCCCCTCTTACAAGTAGCCTCCCACCCGTAGCCTCCCACCCTAAGCCTCCCCTCTTACAAGTAGCCTCCCACCCTAAGCATCCCACCCTAAGCCTCCCCTCTTACAAGTAGCCTCCCACCCTAAGCCTCCTCTGTACTACCTATCATGCATACAGTGCCTCCACTTTTCATATTTGGTGTGACTTCCTGGATGGTGGTCTGGACACTGCATGTCTCTATGGAGTCTAATACAGCACAGTAGGTCCCATTTGATTTAAATAGTCTGCTATTCACTGACTGTACAAAATATTAGGAACATGACATAGACTTACCAGATGAATCCAGGTGAAGGCTGTTAAACCCAATTCAATCAGTTTAGATGAAGGGGAGGAGACGGGTTAAAGAAGGATGTTTAAGTCTTGAGACATGGATTGAAGTCTTGAGACATGCTACAGTACAGTAGTTTACTGATCCACCACCATACTGCTGTAGGCTACAATATAATGTTATACGGCTTCTCTCCTGATCCACCACCATACCGCTGTAGGCTACAGTACAGTAGTTATACTGATCCACCACCATACCGCTGTAGGCTACAGTACAGTAGTTATACTGATCCACCACCATACCGCTGTAGGCTACAGTACAGTAGTTATACTGATCCACCACCATACCGCTGTAGGCTACAGTACAGTAGTTATACTGATCCACCACCGTACCGCTGTAGGCTACAGTACAGTAGTTATACTGATCCACCACCGTACCGCTGTAGGCTACAGTACAGTAGTTATACTGATCCACCACCATACCGCTGTAGGCTACAGTACAGTAGTTATACTGATCCACCACCGTACCGCTGTAGGCTACAGTACAGTAGTTATACTGATACACCACCATACCGCTGTAGGCTACAGTACAGTAGTTATACTGATCCACCACCATACCGCTGTAGGCTACAGTACAGTAGTTATACTGATCCACCACCATACCGCTGTAGGCTACAGTACAGTAGTTATACTGATCCACCACCATACCGCTGTAGGCTACAGTACAGTAGTTATACTGATCCACCACCATACCGCTGTAGGCTACAGTACAGTAGTTATACTGATCCACCACCATACCGCTGTAGGCTACAGTACAGTAGTTATACTGATCCACCACCATACCGCTGTAGGCTACAGTACAGTAGATATACTGATCCACCACCATACCGCTGTAGGCTACAGTACATTCCAGTTTACATTTGATCCACCACCATACCGCTGTAGGCTACAGTACAGTAGTTATACTGATCCACCACCATACCGCTGTAGGCTACAGTACAGTAGTTATACTGATCCACCACCATACCGCTGTAGGCTACAGTACAGTAGTTATACTGATCCACCACCATACCGCTGTAGGCTACAGTACAGTAGTTATACTGATCCACCACCATACCGCTGTAGGCTACAGTACAGTAGTTATACTGATCCACCACCATACCGCTGTAGGCTACAGCCTGACAGTAGTTACAGTACTGATGCCACCACCATACAGCTGTAGGCTACAGTACAGTAGTTATACTGATCCACCACCATACCGCTGGTAGGCTACAGTACAGTAGTTATACTGATCCACCACCATACCGCTGTAGGCTACAGTACAGTAGTTATACTGATCCACCACCATACCGCTGTAGGCTACAGTACAGATGACAAGTGCCTATACTGATCCACCACCATACCGCTGTAGGCTACAGTACAGTAGTTTATAGCTGATCCACCACCATACCGCTGAATGTTAGGCTACAGTACAGTAGTTATACAGGATCCACCAAGGTTCCGCTGTAGGCTACAGGGGTGATTGTACAGTAGTTATACTGATCCACCACCGGGAGGAATACCGCTGTAGGCTTCAGTTGAGGTGGTGAGTTATACTGATGCCAGACCACCATACCGCTGTAGTCTCAAACAGTACAAGTAGTTATACTGATCCACCACCATCAGCTGTAGGCTACAGTACAGTAGCTATACTGATCCACCACCAAACAGCAAACAATGTAGGCTAACAGTACGGTAGTTATAAAAACTCCACCACCATACCGCTAGGAAGGCTACAGTAGGAACCAGTCCTGTTATACTGATCCACCACTGGCATACCGCTGTAGGATTATAACAGAACAGTAGTTATACTGATCCACCACTTACATCAGTAGATGTTCACAATATACGATCCACCAGCATACCGCTGTAGGCTACAGTACAGTAGATATACTGATCCACCACCATACCGCTGTAGGCTACAGTACAGTAGTTATACTGATCCACCACCAGGTACCGCTGTAGGCTACAGTACAGTAGTTGGGACTGATCCACCACCATACCGCTGTAGGCTACAGTACAGTAGTTATACTGATCCACCACCATACCGCTGTAGGCTACAGTACAGTAGTTATACTGATCCACCACCATAAACTACGCTGTAGGCTACAGTACAGTAGTTATACTGATCCACCACCATACCGCTGTAGGCCAGAACAGGGGTACAGTAGTTATACTGATCCACCACCATACCGCTGTAGGCTACAGTACAGTAGTTATACTGATCCACCACCATACCGCTGTAGGACACAGTACAGTAGTTATACTGATCCACCACCATACCGCTGTAGGACCTACAGTACAGTAGTTATACTGATCCACCACCATACCGCTGTAGGCTACAGTACAGTAGTTATACTGATCCACCACCTGTAGGCTACAGTACAGTAGTTATACTGATCCACCACCTGATACCGCTGTAGGCTACAGTACAGTAGTTATACTGATCCACCACCATACCGCTGTAGGCTACAGTACAGTAGTTATACTGATCCACCACCATACCGCTGTAGGCTACAGTACAGTAGTTATACTGATCCACCACCATACCGCTGTAGGCTCGGACAGTACAGTAGTTATACTGATCCACCACCATACCGCTGTAGGCTACAGTACAGTAGTTATACTGATCCACCACCATACCGCTGTAGGCTACAGTACAGTAGTTATACTGATCCACCACCATACCGCTGTAGGCTACAGTACAGTAGTTATACTGATCCACCACCATACCGCTGTAGGCTACAGTACAGTAGTTATACTGATCCACCACCATACCGCTGTAGGCTACAGTACAGTAGTTATACTGATCCACCACCATACCGCTGTAGGCTACAGTACAGTAGTTATACTGATCCACCACCATACCGCTGTAGGCTACAGTACAGTAGTTATACTGATCCACCACCATACCGCCACCATACCGCTGCTAGCTACAGTACAGTAGGCTACAGTACAGTAGTTATACTGATCCACCACCATACCGCTGTAGGCTACAGTACAGTAGTTATACTGATCCACCACCATACCGCTGTAGGCTACAGTACAGTAGTTATACTGATCCACCACCATACCGCTGTAGGCTACAGTACAGTAGTTATACTGATCCACCACCATACCGCTGTAGGCTACAGTACAGTAGTTATACTGATCCACCACCACACCGCTAGCTACAGTACAGTAGTTATACTGATCCACCACCATACCGCTGTAGGCTACAGTACAGTAGTTATACTGATCCACCACCATACCGCTGTAGGCTACAGTACAGTAGTTATACTGATCCACCACCATACCGCTGTAGGCTACAGTACAGTAGTTATACTGATCCACCACCATACCGCTGTAGGCTACAGTACAGTAGTTATACTGATCCACCACCATACCGCTGTAGGCTACAGTACAGTAGTTATACTGATCCACCACCATACCGCTGTAGGCTACAGTACAGTAGTTATACTGATCCACCACCATACCGCTGTAGGCTACAGTACAGTAGTTATACTGATCCACCACTGTACCGCTGTAGGCTACAGTACAGTAGTTATACTGATCCACCACCATACCGCTGTAGGCTACAGTACAGTAGTTATACTGATCCACCACCATACCGCTGTAGGCTACAGTACAGTAGTTATACTGATCCACCACCATACCGCTGTAGGCTACAGTACAGTAGTTATACTGATCCACCACCATACCGCTGTAGGCTACAGTACAGTAGTTATACTGATCCACCACCATACCGCTGTAGGCTACAGTACAGTAGTTATACTGATCCACCACCATACCGCTGTAGGCTACAGTACAGTAGTTATACTGATCCACCACCATACCGCTGTAGGCTACAGTACAGTAGTTATACTGATCCACCACCATACCGCTGTAGGCTACAGTACAGTAGTTATACTGATCCACCACCATACCGCTGTAGGCTACAGTACAGTAGTTATACTGATCCACCACCATACCGCTGTAGGCTACAGTACAGTAGTTATACTGATCCACCACCATACCGCTGTAGGCTACAGTACAGTAGTTATACTGATCCACCACCATACCGCTGTAGGCTACAGTACAGTAGTTATACTGATCCACCACCATACCGCTGTAGGCTACAGTACAGTAGTTATACTGATCCACCACTGTAGGCTACAGTACAGTAGTTATACTGATCCACCGCTGTAGGCTACAGTACAGTAGTTATACTGATCCACCACCGTACCGCTGTAGGCTACAGTACAGTAGTTATACTGATCCACCACCATACCGCTGTAGGCTACAGTACAGTAGTTATACTGATCCACCACCATACCCCAGCCAGCCAGCTAGTTATTCTTACTGCTCACAAACAGGTACTTCTCCCAACTGCATGTAAACCTGACCTGTGAGCCCTGCCCTGCAATGGGTGTTGTTGTGCCATTTAACTGGTGTCTGTCTGTACAGTAATCTGTGTGTTGTTGTGATTTGTGTAATGTTTGTTTGAATGTGTCATATGCCTGTGTGTGTGATTGTGTAATGTTTGTTTGAATGTGTCATATGCCTGTGTGTGTGATTGTGTAATGTTTGTTTCAATGTGTCATATGCCTGTGTGTGTAATGTTTGTTTGAATGTGTCATATGCCTGTGTGTGTGATTGTGTAATGTTTGTTTGAATGTGTCATATGTCTGTTTGTGTAATGTTTGTTTGAATGTGTCATATGCCTGTTTGTGTAATGTTTGTGTAATGTGTCATATGTCTGTTTGTGTAATGTTTGTTTGAATGTGTCATATGCCTGTGTGTGTAATGTTTGTCATATGCCTGTTTGTGTAATGTTTGTCATATGCCTGTTTGTGTGATGTTTGTTTGAATGTGTCATATGCCTGTTTGTGTGATTGTGTAATGTTTGTCATATGCCTGTTTGTGTGCCTTGCATTACTTGCCTCTATTTGTTTTGTTTTTGCGTGTGACTTTTTTTATGTTGGTTCTTTTGTTTTGTTGTACTGAACAAATTGCATTCTGGGGAGTAACAGAGAATGACATAATGACCTAAGATTAACTCTAGTATTACTAACATTGGTTGGAGTTTTTTTTTTGAAAAATACTTAAAACTAACCATATATGGGACAATATTGTTTTGAATATTTACTGTCTATAGCAGATACATTGGTTATATGTAAAGAATGTGTTATATCAAATGTAAATGTGTAATGTGATAAATATTTCTGTTTGAGTACTGTGGCGATGGTTAGTTTACTAAGAAGTGACACATTACAATAAGTAAGTGACATTATTTATCTATTCTTTGAGATGGATGTGAATGTTCACGCCATAGGACTCTGTTTACCTTTCAGTGGGATGCTTTTGAGATGACAGGACCCCCCCCGTAAGTGACAAGATGAGGCATCTGTTGCCATTCAGCCAACCCTATCACGCATTCATTCACTGGCTTTCTCTCAAGTCAACTCTGTCTTTCTTACTTTCACATCAACTGTCATTGGCTAGTCTGGTTTCACGAGGGTCCATAACCTGGGTCTGAAATGGTACCCTGTAAATACCTGTATGAATGTTCTGAACAGATGAACCAAATCTTCATGCTCTGTCGATTTTATGTTGTAGCACGACTGCTTGCCTTGTTCACACATCAGTCTCATTTCACTCTTAACCCATCTTCAATCAGAGGCATCTCCAAACTTACTCTCTTGCTGCAGTAAAAGGGATGATTCTCTACTCTGTAATCCTGGGTGTTAATAACTGTTGTTCCTCACTTCCTGTCTTTCATGTCTCCTGTCCCTACAGTGTCCCTCCCGCCAGCCCAGTCCACTGAGGACCAACCCAGGCCTCTCATCTCTGACCATGACCAATCTCCTCCTCCAATCCCCTATTAGCTCCATGCTCTACTTCCTGTTATCCTTGGTTCTGATTGGTTGCTGTGAGGCACGGATATATTTAGCCAGCAAAATTGGAAGAGAAGAACCCTGATTCTGCTGTAAAAATCCAAGCACACACAGCATTGATCTTAAGTACTGTAGACGATGTATTGCCTTTGACATTTAGTTTTAGCAGGACCTATGATTACTGAACATACCTGTCATACCTGTCGAACTGAACTATCCATAGCATTCAAGCCCAACTCGCCTTGGACTGTATCTTCAATACAATTAAAGCATTTGAAAACTGTTATATACTGTATGCACGAAATTGTAGCTTAATCTGTTATTTGTTACGAATAATGATTTATGCATACATTAAGTTTAAGAAGATGTCGTTGTTTGATCTATATTAATTTGGGGGTCTAGTTCTGTGATCTGGTCATACAGTATGTTACTTTTTGCCATTTGGGATTTGTAAGATTTGTTGGGAATATCTTTAGTTTGTCTGAGTAATACATTTGTCACAAAGTAAAGTCATTTCTACATTTCAAAGGGCCTATATTACGGAGAATAAACAGAACACTGGACAGGCTGGCTGTGTGTAAAAACATTCTACTGGAGTCTGGGCTCTACTGGAGTCTGGGCTCTACTGGAGTCTGGGCTCTACTGGAGTCTGGGCTCTACTGGAGTCTGGGCTCTACTGGAGTCTGGGCTCTACTGGTGTCTGGGCTCTACTGGAGTCTGGGCTCTACTGGAGTCTGGGCTCTACTGGAGTCTGGGCTCTACTGGTGTCTGGGCTCTACTGGAGTCTGGGCTCTACTGGGACTCCAACCTTCTACTGGAGTCCTGGCTCTACTGGAGTCCTGGCTCTACTGGAGTCCTGGCTCTACTGGAGTCTGGGCTCTACTGGAGTCTGGGCTCTACTGGAGTCTCCTGGCTCCAACCTTCTACTGGAGTCCTGGCTCTACTGGAGTCCTGGCTCTACTGGAATCCTGGCTCTACTGGAGTCTGGGCTCTACTGGAGTCTGGGCTCTACTGGAGTCTGGGCTCTACTGGAGTCTGGGCTCTACGGGTACTCCAACCTTCTACTGGAGTCTGGGCTCTACTGGAGTCTGGGCTCTACTGGAGTCTGGACTCTACTGGAGTGCTGGCTCTACTGGAGTGCTGGCTCTACTGGAGTCCTGGCTCTACTGGAGTCTGGGCTCTACTGGTGTCTGGGCTCTACTGGAGTCTGGGCTCTACTGGGACTCCAACCTTCTACTGGAGTCTGGGCTCTACTGGAGTCCTGGCTCTACTGGAGTCCTGGCTCTACTGGAGTCCGGGCTCTACTGGAGTCTGGGCTCTACTGGAGTCTGGGCTCTACGGGTACTCCAACCTTCTACTGGAGTCTGGGCTCTACTGGAGTCCTGGCTCTACTGGAATCCTGGCTCTACTGGAGTCTGGGCTCTACTGGAGTCTGGGCTCTACGGGTACTCCAACCTTCTACTGGAGTCTGGGCTCTACTGGAGTCCTGGCTCTACTGGAATCCGGGCTCTACTGGAGTCCTGGCTCTACTGGAGTCTGGGCTCTACTGGAGTCTGGGCTCTACTGGAGTCTGGGCTCTACTGGAGTCTGGGCTCTACTGGAGTCTGCGCTCTACTGGAGTCTGGGCTCTACTGAAGTCTGGGCTCTACGGGTACTCCAACCTTCTACTGGAGTCTGGGCTCTACTGGAGTGCTGGCTCTACTGGAGTGCTGGCTCTACTGGAGTCCTGGCTCTACTGGAGTCCTGGCTCTACTGGAGTCTGGGCTCTACTGGAGTCTTGGCTCTACTGGAGTCTTGGCTCTACTGGGACTCCAACCTTCTACTGGAGTCTGGGCTCTACTGGAGTCCTGGCTCTACTGGAATCCTGGCTCTACTGGAATCCTGGCTCTACTGGAGTCTGGGCTCTACTGGGACTCCAACCTTCTACTGGAGTCTGAGCTCTACTGGAGTCTGAGCTCTACTGGAGTCTGAGCTCTACTGGAGTCTGGGCTCTACTGGTCTGGGCTCTACTGGAGTCCTGGCTCTACTGGGATTCCAACCTTCTACTGGGGTCTGGGCTCTACTGGAGTCTGGGCTCTACTGGAGTCTGGGCTCTACTGGAGTCCTGGCTCTACTGGGACTCCAACCTTCTACTGGGGTCTGGGCTCTACTGAAGTCTGGGCTCTACTGGAGTCTGGGTTCTACTGGGACTCCAATCTTCTACTGGAGTCTGGGCTCTACTGGAGTCTAGGTTCTACTGGGACTCCAATCTTCTACTGGAGTCTGGGTTCTACTGGAGTCTGGGTTCTACTGGAATCTGGGTTCTACTGGAATCTGGGTCCTACTGGAATCTGGGTTCTACTGGAGTCTGGGTTTTAGAACAGAGAGCATTCTATATAGATTATTTTCTGTGTTATTTTCATATAGTAAATGACAGAACTATAGGATTAAGAATTCATTCATACAAACAAAATACTAACAGTTAATTAACATTAATCCTATGGTTCTTCTGTCATGCCATTACTACATGAAACAAAGGATTTGTACCTTTTAAAATAGATATTCCTGTTTTTGTACCTGTTTCTATATGTATGTAGTTCTCATCCAGTTTCATTTTGTCTGTAAATCAATCTACAATGGATAGAAAGACGCACTGAATTTACTGTATGAAATACAGGGAAGATAACACATTGCAGAGTGTATTCCGTATAATACCAGTGTGTTGATACTGTGCAAGAAGAAATCATAATAATCTCATTCCTTTTGGTGCGTTTGTGTGTTCATGCACCAAGAAATACTTGAGACACACATTGATGTGTAGAACACTTTATTTATATGTCATAACGTACAGAAAGTAGAGTGGGGCGGGGCACCTCTTACTGACAGCATCCCTAAACTAGTCCTGTTTGTTTAAATCATGACCAGGGCACCTCTTACTGACAGCATCCCTAAACTAGTCCTGTTTGTTTAAATCATGACCAGGGCACATCTTACTGACAGCATCCCTAAACTAGTCCTGTTTGTTTAAATCACGACCAGGGCACATCTTACTGACAGCATCCCTAAACTAGTCCTGTTTGTTTAAATCACGACCAGGGCACATCTTACTGACAGCATCCCTAAACTAGTCCTGTTTGTTTAAATCACGACCAGGGCACATCTTACTGACAGCATCCCTAAACTAGTCCTGTTTGTTTAAATCATGACCAGGGCACCTCTTACTGACAGCATCCCTAAACTAGACCAGGGCACCTCTTACTGACAGCATCCCTAAACTAGTCCTGTTTGTTTAAATCATGACCAGGGCACCTCTTACTGACAGCATCCCTAAACATCTTAAACTGACAGCATCATCCTAAACTAGTCCTGTTTGTTTAAATCACCAGGCACATCAGACAGCACATCTTACTGACAGCATCCCTAAACTATCCCGACCAGGGCAATCTTAGTCCCCTAGTTTGTTTAAATCACGACCAGGGCACATCTTACTGACAGCATCCCTAAACTAGTCCTGTTTGTTTAAATCACGACCAGGGCACATCTTACTGACAGCATCCCTAAACTAGTCCTGTTTGTTTAAATCACGACCAGGACACATCTTACTGACAGCATCCCTAAACTAGTCCTGTTTGTTTAAATCACGACCAGGGCACATCTTACTGACAGCATCCCTAAACTAGTCCTGTTTGTTTAAATCATGACCAGGGCACATCTTACTGACAGCATCCCTAAACTAGTCCTGTTTGTTTAAATCACGACCAGGACACATCTTACTGACAGCATCCCTAAACTAGTCCTGTTTGTTTAAATCACGACCAGGGCACATCTTACTGACAGCATCCCTAAAACTAAAGTCCGACCAGGCACATCTTACTGACAGCATCCCTAAACTAGTCCTGTTTGTTTAAATCACGACCAGGACAGCATCTAAACTAGTCCTGTTTGTTTAAATCACGACCAGGACGCATCTTACTGACAGCATCCCTAAACTAGTCCTGTTTGTTTAAATCACGACCAGGACGCATCTTACTGACAGCATCCCTACACTAGTCCTGCTTGTTTAAATCACGACCAGGACGCATC
>NC_068444.1:11947265-11987265 GCF_023373465.1 Oncorhynchus keta | reverse complement strand
GGTAGGTAGGTAGGTAGGTAGGTAGGGACAAAGGAAGAGCGAGAGAGGGAGGAACAGAGAGAGGAAGGGAGAAGGGAAGACAGAGAGAGAGCGAGAGAGAGAGGAAGGGAGAAGGGAAGAGAGAGAAAGGAAGAAAGGAAGAGAAAGAGAGAGAGGGAGAAGGGAAGAGAGAGCGACAGCGAGCGAGAGAGAGGAATGGAGAAGGGAAGAGAGAGAGAGAGAGAGAGGAAGGAAGAAAGGAAGAGAAAGAAAGAGAGGGAGAAGGCAAGAGAGAGCGACAGCGAGCGAGAGAGAGGAATGGAGAAGGGAAGAGAGAGAGAGAGAAAGGAAGAAAGGAAGAGAAAGAGAGAGAGGGAGAAGGGAAGAGAGCGACAGCGAGCGAGAGAGAGGAATGGAGAAGGGAAGAGAGAGAGAGAGAGAGAGGAAGGAAGAAAGGAAGAGAAAGAAAGAGAGGGAGAAGGCAAGAGAGAGCGACAGCGAGCGAGAGAGAGGAAGGGAGAAGGGAAGAGAGAGAGAGAGGAAGGAAGAAAGGAAGAGAAAGAAAGAGGGAGAAGGCAAGAGAGAGCGACAGCGAGCGAGAGAGAGGAAGGGAGAAAGGAAGAGAGAGAGAGAGAGAGAGAGAGAGAGAGAGAGAGAGAGAGAGAGAGAGAGAAGGAGAAGGAGAGAGAGAGAGAGAGAGAGAGGAAGGAGAAGGGAAAGAGAGAGAGAGAGAGAGAGAGAGGGAAGGAGAAGGGGAAGAGAGAGAGAGAGAGAGGAAGGGAGAAGGGAAGAGAGAGAGAGAGAGAGAGGAAGGAGAAGGGAAGAGAGAGGAAGGGAGAAGGGAAGAGAGAGAGGGAGAGAGAGAGAGAGAGAGAGAGAGAGAGAGAGAGAGAGAGAGGAAGGGAGAAGGGAAGAGAGAGAGAGAGAGAGAGGAAGGAAGAAGGGAAGAGAGAGAGAGAGAGAGAGGAAGGAGAAGGGAAGAGAGAGAGAGAGAGAGAGAGGAAGGGAGAAGGGAAGAGAGAGAGAGAGAGAGGAAGGGAGAAGGGAAGAGAGAGAGAGAGAGAGAGAGAGAGAGAGAGGAAGGGAGAAGGGAAGAGAGAGAGAGAGAGGAAGGGAGAAGGGAAAGAGAGAGAGAGAGAGAGAGGAAGGGAGAAGGGGAAGAGAGAGAGAGAGAGAGGAAGGGAGAAGGAAGAGAGAGAGAGAGAGAGGAAGGAAGAAGGGGAAGAGAGAGAGAGAGGAAGGGAGAAGGGAAAGAGAGAGAGAGAGAGAGAGAGGAGAGAGAGAGAGAGAGAGAGAGAGAGAGAGGAAGGGAGAAGGGAAGAGAGAGAGAGAGAGAGAGAGAGAGGAAGGGAGAAGGGAAGAGAGAGAGGAAGGGAGAAGGGAAGAGAGAGAGAGAGAGAGGAAGGGAGAAGGGAGAGAGAGAGAGGAATGGAGAAGGGAAGAGAGAGAGAGAGAGGAAGGAAGGAAGGAAGGAAAAGAGACCAGTTTTGACATATCTGCCAAATTATATTTTACATCTAAACTCATAAATTTGAAATTGATTGTGAAATTAAATGCCGATTGACTTCGATCAATGTTTCAATGTAAGTAGTGGACTCTGGACGAGTGCACTTACTCTCTTCTGAGATATTTCCATCTGAGGCGTCATCAGAGGTCGGTTGTTTGACCAGTGAACCCTGTCCGCTGGTCTCAGCCCCTGGAGAGAACCCATGCTCAGCCGGCTCTTTAGTGGGACTCTGCTGGAGATGGACAGTTCCAGGTTACAGCTATGGCAAGTGTGCATTTCAAATTAATATACAGTAGACAGTATATACAAAACTATGTGGACACCCCATCAAATTACCGGATTCGGCAATATGGTGTATAAAATCAAGCACACAGCCATGCAATCTCCATAGACACATATTGGCAGTAGAAGGGGCCTTACTGAAGAGCTCAGTCACTTTCAACGTGGCACCGTCATAGGATGCCACCTTTCCAACAAGTCAGTTCGTCAGGTTTCTGCCCTGCTAGAGCTGCCCCGGTCAACTGTAAGTGCTGTTATTGTGAAGTGGAAAAGTCTAGGGGCAACAACGGCTCAGCCACGAAGTAGTTGGCCACACAAGTTCACAAAACAGGACTGCCGAGTGTTGAAGCGTGTAGCGTGTAAGAAAAACCTGAGCCAAATACATTTAAACTTAGTGTTTCACAATACCTGACATTTATTCCTAGTTAAAATGTATTGTCTTAGGTCAGTTAGGATCACCGCTTTATTTTAAGAATGTGAAATGTCAGAATAATAGTAGAGAGAATGATCTATTTCAGCTGTTATTTCATTCACCACATTCCCAGTGGGTCAGAAGTTTACATACACTCAATTATTATTTGGTAGCATTGCCTTTAAATTGTTTCACTTGGGTCAGGCGATTCAGTAGCCTTCTACAAGCTTCCCACAATAAATTGGGTGAATTCTGGCCCATTCCTCCTGACAGAGATGGTGTAACTGAGTCAGGTTTGTAGGCCTCCTTGCTCACACATGCTTCTTCAGTTCTGCCCACAAATTCTCAATGGGATTGATGTCAGGGCTTTGTGATGGCCACTCAAATACCTAGACTTTGTTGTCCTTAAGCCATTTTGCCATAACTTTGGAAGTATGCGTGGGGTCATTGTCCATTTGGAAGACCCATTTGCGACCAAGCTTTAACTTCCTGATTGATGTCTTGAGATGTTGCTACAATATATCCACATACTTTTCCTACCTCATGATGCCATCTATTTTGTGAAGTGCACCAGTCCCTCCTGCAGCAAAGCACCCCCACAACATGATGCTGCCACCCCCATACTTCACGGTTGGGATTGAGTTCTTCGGCTTGCAAGCCTCCCCTTTTTTCCTCCAAACATAACGATGGTTATTATGAACATTTTTCCCAAAAAGTACGATCGTTGTCCTCATATGCAGTTGCAAACTATTGTCTAGATTTTTTATGGCGGTTTTGGAGCAGTGGCTTCTTCCTTGCTGAGGGGCCTTTCAGGTTATGTTTATATAGGACTCATTTTACTGCGGCTATAGATACTTTTGTACCTGTTTCCTCCAGCATCTTCACAAGGTCCTTTGCTCTTGTTCTGGGATTGATTTTCACTTTTCGCACCAAAGTACGTTCATCTCTAGGAGACAGAACACGTCTTCTTCCTGAGCGGTATGACGGCTGCGTGGTCGCATGGTGAAATACATCCACAGGAACACCTCCAATTGACTCAAACAATGTCAATTAGCCCATGAGAAGCTTCTAAAGGCCTAAAGCTTCTAAAACCTAGTGTATGTTAACTTCTGATCCACTGGAATTGTGATACAGTGAGTTATAAGTGAAATAATCTGTCTGTAAAAATTTTTTGGAAAATGACTTGTGTCATGCACAAAGTAGATGTCCTAACCGACTTGCCAAAACTATAGTTTGTTAACAAGAAATTTGTGGAGTAGTTTAAAAACGGGGTTTAATGACTCCAACCTAAGTTTATGGAAACTTCCGACTTCAACTGTATATATACAGTTCAGTAGTATGTCTAGTTTAATTCAAGTTACCTAGGAACAATATCATGTCTGTGAATTAGATTTAATGAGAAAAGCAAAAAAACGAACTTAGTGAAGTACCGTAATGCAGCAACTAAAACCATCACCACCACCACCACGACCACTACCAGCACCACCACCAAAACCACCACCACCAAAACCATCACCACCACCTACAAAACCACCACCAAAACCACCACCACCAAAACCATCACCACAACTACCACCACCAAAACCATTACCACCACTACCACTACCACCAAAACCATTACCACCACCAAAACCACCTTCACCAGCACCAAAACCATTACCACCACTACTAAAACCACAACTACCATCACCGCTACCACTACCACCACTACTACTACTACCACCTCTACCACCACCACCACCAAAACCATTACCACCACCACCACCAAAACCATTACCACCACCACTACTACCACTACCACCTCTACCATTACCAACACCACTACCACCACCACTACTTCCACTATAGCCACCACCAATACCACCAAAACTACTAACACCACCACTACGCTGCTACCACCACTATCCCCACTATCACCACTACAACTACCACCACTACCACCACCACTACTACCACTACCACCACTTTTACCACTACCACCATCACTTTTACCACCACCACCACTACCACTACAACTAACACCACTACCACAACCACTACTGCCACTATAGCCACCACCAAAACTACTAACACCACTACCACCACCCCTTTTACCACTACCACCACCATCACTTTTACCACCGTCACCACCACCACTACTGCCACTATAGCCACTACCAATACCACAAAAACTACTAACACCACTATCACCACCACTATGTTGCTACCACCACTATCCCCACTATCACCATGACCACCACCACCACTACCACCAATATCACTACGACCACTACCACCACTAATATCACCACCACTACCACCACTACTACAACCAATACCACCACCACTACTATCACAAACACTACCATGACCACTACCACCACCACCACCAGTACTACCATTACCACTACCACCACTACTAAACCACTACCACCACCACTACTATCACAAACACTACCATGACCTCTACCACCACCACTACTATCACAAACAATACCATGACCTCTACCGCCACCACTAATACTACAACAACCACCACTACAACCACAACCCCCACCATCACCACTACCACTATTACCACTACCAATACTACCATTACCACTACCAATACCACTATTACCACTACAAATACCACTATTACCACTACCAATACCACTATTACCACTACCAATACCACTATTACAACTACCAATACCACTATTACCACTACCAATACCACTATTACAACTACCAATACCACTATTACCACTACCAATACTACTATTACCACCATCACCACTACCAATACCACTACCAATACTACCACTACCAATACCACTACTACCACTACCAATACCACCATCACCACTACCAATACCACTATTACGATCACCAATACCACTATTACCACTACCGATACTACTATTACCATCACCAATACCACTATTACCACTACCAATACCACCATTACCATCACCAATACCACTATTACCACTACCAATACTACTATTACCACTACCAATACCACTACCAATACTACTGTTACCACTACCACTACCAATACCACTATTACCACTACCAATACCGCCATCACCACTACCAATACCACTATTACCACCACCACCACCAATATCACAATTACCACCAATATCACTACCCACACTACCACCACTACTACTATCACAAACACTACCATGACCACCACCACTATCACAAACACTACCATGACCACTATCACAAACACTACCATGACCACCACAACTACCACCCCTCCCACCAGCACCACCACTACCACTACCACCACCACTACCACCAGTACCACCACCACTACTATCACAAACACTACCAAGACCACCACCACTATCACAAACACTACCATGACCACCACCACCACTACCACAACTACCACCCCTCCCACCAGCACCACAACAATTACCACTCCTACCACTACCATCACCACTACCACTACTACCACTACCCCTACTCACCTGGTCAAACAGGTAAATGGTGACGTCATCAAAAAAGGACACCACTTTCTTCCTGCGTTCCACCAGGTCATCAGCGAGCAACTCTGTGGTGAGCGGGGTGGGCATCTTCAGTAGACTACGTAGGTTATGAGCATCACTACAGTCGCTCAACACGATGGGTACAGCATGGTTCTCCTCCCCGCTCTCCTCCCCTCCACTCTGCTCCTCCTGAACACTGTAACTGCTCAGCTCCTCGTCTGACTCACTGTCATCGGAGTCACCATCTACGTCCTCCTCGTCCGCCTCCACCCCATCCATGGGCAAGTCCCAGCCCAGAGGGGGAGTCATCGGGGGGAGAGGAGGAGAAGGGGTGGAGGGAGGGAGAGGAGAGGAGAGAGGAGGGGTGGAGGGAGGGGGAGGAGAGAAGGAGAAGCGTCGACGCCGTGCGGGAAGACTGTTCTCTTCGTCATTATTGTCCTTCTCGAGGGTCTCTGGCATTTTGGTAAATGCTTCTTCTAGGACGTCTACTGTTTTTAAGGCTTCAGTTGAGTCCTCCATGTCCCTTTGCTCTCCTTCATCCTCTTCCTCCTTCTCTTTCGTACCAGAGTTGGTTTCAGTACTGCTGCTCCTCTGGAGTTCACCCAGGGCTTCCTCCATAGCCCCCACCACCTCTGCAGCCCAGTCTCCCAGAGAAGAGGGTTTCTCCTGGGCAGGCCATCCTGCCAGCTCTAGCTCTAGCCCCAGCTCTAGCCCTTCATCCTGGGTGCACTCTTCTGTCAGGCATGCTTCCATCTCTGGGTCTTCACTCTCCTCCAGAAGAAGAGCTGAGGTCTCCACTTCCTCCTCTTCTTCCTCCTCTATCTGAAGAGGGCTGAGTTCCCTCTTCTCTGTCAGCCTCCCTTCCACTTCTCCCTCCTCCACTCCTCCACTTTCATCACCCCCTACTTTGTCACCCCCCTCATCCCTATAAAGACGTTCGTTCTCATTGTCAGAGAAGTAGGCAGAGTCCCTGTAAGGGTTCTTCTCACTGAGTGGGGTCAGACCCTTCTCTTTGTCTGTTGTCTGTGAGGCTGCTAGAGGCACATCTTCATCCAGGGTCGGTTCATCCTCATCATCCAGTGGGGCCACTTCGGCCTCCTCCCCCCCCTCCTCCCCCTCCTCATCCAGGCTGGTGTCCAGGACAGACTCCCCCAGTGGCTGTGTGAATGTCTCTGGGCCCCGAGGCTCATTGTGGGGCTCCTTGGGGACGAACTCTGGGCTCTCATTGTTCTCTGTGTCGTACCCACTGTCCATTGCCTTGGGGGAGGAGCTAGATGGGTGGGAGGAGCTGGAGGAGGGGCTGAAAGCTTTGCAGGTGGAGCCGACTGCTGAAGGCATCAGGTCCATGGAGGCCATGAAATTGGGGGTTCCCACCTGCTTCTGCAGGGACTTGAGGGGACAGACCAGGGGAGGGGAAGCGTCAGGGTCCCCAACCGACGTCTCGTCGGCGAAGATCTCTGAGGTCGAGTCGGTGATGTCATCATCTTCATCGTCGTCGGTGCAGCAGTCGGAGATGTCCACTAGACTAATGCTGGAGCAGTGGTCTCTGTCTAAGCAGCTGTCTAACGTATGGCTCAGCTCTGACTCTTGCTCGACCATGGGGACTAGGTCAGGAACATTCACTGAGGAGAGGGTCAGAATCTTAGTCAGAGTCACACCCTCTGGTTTAGGGTCTGTGAGAACACCTTTGTCTTCCGTACTAACCTCTTCCTTATGGTCTATTGAAAGGGTATCGTCCATAGTGATGTCAACATATTGCTCAGAGTGGTTTAGAGGGGTTGTGCTGGTCTTAGTGTTGTGCGTTAGGATTGGTTTAGGACCTCCTGGTGCTGGCGACAGATTCACACTCTCTTCCTCGTTGTTGGGTATGTCTACAATTTTATCGCTGTAGTCGTCCCGGGTATAGTTCCGCACCACTAAGCCTGTGAGGGGGTCGACGAAATGAGAGTGGCAGCACTCGATGGGTGGCGGCTCTACGTCCCTCTCCCCTTCCCCCTTGTGGCACAAATAGATGTAGGTATTACAGGCGTCCCCTGAAGTGACCAGGGCATGATGGTTCCCCAGGACTAGACAGCCACTATCAATAGCCGAAGCCGTTGTAGCCTCCAGGTAGTCTATGGGTTTAACTGCAGCAGAGACAGAGGAGTGGAAGGTCAGGCAGTGCTCTTCGGGCCACGAGTCCTCTATGTCGGTAGTGGGCATAGTGTAGTGGAAGTCTTCATAGAGATCCTGTAGTTGTCTACAGCCAGCCTGTCCACTACGGCCAAGGCTTAGACCCAGGCCTAGACTGTTGTTGTTAGCGGAGGGGTTGGAGAGGTTACTACTGCTGCTCCTCAGCCTCTCTGAGAATATATCCTCTTCTTCATCTGAGTCGTTGTCCCGGTGACAGATGAAGAGGGCCTCTTCTGACGCCATAGTGATGCTGACTGAGTGGGCGTGGTCTGGCATGGTCGGCGTGGTTTTCCTCAGAGAACCCATCATGTCATAGTAGCCGCCAGTGACGCTACTACCCCCAATGACGGAGCCTGGGCCCTGGGTTGTCTCCAAGTAGGGGTCGCCTACCCCAAAAGGAGGACCGCCATCCTGGAGATGGGTGCTGATGGAGGGAGATATCCCCAGAGGGTTGTCCAGTTCTCCCAGGGCCTGACGCAGGCTACGGGAACCCCAGCTCTCCAGATGAGGCTTGGGGGGAGAATGTTCCCGCCCCATCAGGTAATGCTGGTCCATCCCCAGACCCATGTGGTGGCCTATGCCCATGGGAGGTGAGTGTTCGTAGTAGTACCCCCCGTCCTGGTCCTTGTAGGAGACGTAGTGACCAGCCTCCCATGGTCTCATGGGGCTGGAGTCAGAGACATGGGGCTCCATTGTCAGGGAGATGTCCGAGTTATAAGCTCCAACACTCCCATCTTTACAGACGTCTGCTGACCAGTAGGAGTCTACAGGCTTGGAGTGGGCCTGGGGGGGACCCATCCCCATCATACACTCCCTTGAGTCTGCACTGCCACTGCTGGTCAGGAAGCTCCCGTGGCTGCCCTGGTAGTCTGGGCTGTAGGAGTACATGGTGTAGTCAAAGCCAGGCTCCTCCATGCGGATGTAGTACTCAGAGCTCACTGAAGGACTACGGGCGCTAAGCACCGGCACCACCCCGACCCCGACCCCAGAAACATGCAGCGTCTTGTGCTCATAGTAGGAAGGGGACACTCCCAGAGCGAGACCCTCCATCTCCACCCCACCACTGCCCCCCACCATTCCACCTGGGTAGTATAGGTCCTGACAGTGGTGGTTGACGACCCCCAGGGTACCGCTGGAGGATGAGGCAGCGTGGTGGTAAGGCTGCTCCGACCCGATCCCCGCCTGGGTCTGCTCCCACTTGTACTGGAAGTTCAGACCGTGGCTGGTCTCTGTCACGGTCAGTATATCATCTCCTGATTCGCTGTGGTAACCGTCACCTCCAGAGAACTGCTCCAACAGAGGGAAGGAGGAGGGGAGGTCTACAGAACAGAACAGAACAGACAGACAGACCAGAACCAGACAGAACAGAACCAGATAGAACAGAACCAGACAGAACAGAAACCAGACAGAACAGAACAGACAGACAGACAGAATCAGACAGACAGACAGACAGAACAGAACCAGACAGAACAGAACAGAACAGACAGATACTTTGTTAATTCCCAAGGGGACATTTTACATCAAACAACAGCAGAGCTTAATGGAAAATGTTATCGCTGCTCTTTCTCTGTCATATCCATTAATATGCTGTTAACATACTGTATAATGTGTCATAAAAATCTAGAATAACCTCAGTACAAATATCACCATTTCTGCATCTCACCAGTAGAAACGGGCCATCTACTTTTCCTGGTTTTAGGCAAACCACACTATCCAAGAATTCATAGCACCTTAGTAGGGCTCCCGTCAGGCTGTGGTCTTTACAAAGACAGGGATAATACTAAACCTAGATATCCTGTTGTCTTTGTATAGAGGAACATTGTTGAGACAAGTTCAATGGCTCTCTTGAACACGGACAGAAGTATCTACTCATCCTAGCGTGATCGTACAATTGGTAAAACACAAAGGCCACAATAGTTGCTACAAAACATGACTCCATACATTTTTATATCAGGCAGCAGGCTCAATCAACCGATGACGTCATTGAACACTCCTGGCGCGAAAATAAAAACAAATACTGCTATAGTGCATAATTCCATCTGAAACACCCACTCGTCAATCAAAATGATGTCGGGAGACTGGAAAAACACCCAGTGACCAGTGGTGAAGTTTCCCTTTAATAAACTAAAGTGATACTGAAAAGAGCCGATTCTGTTTTCTTCTGAGACGCACAATGTGTGCGAGACAACAAAAAGTGGCCTGAACATGACGTACCAGTGGCCAGGGCTCCGGCCCCGTGATGAAGGCTGCTGCTTCGTTGGTCGGCGTTGGGGTTGGGACGCAGGGAGTTCCAGCGTCTCTCGAAGTCCTCCTCGGCCTCGCTGGCCCCCTTGGCACACAGGTAGCTGAGTAACAGGTGGACCTCCTCTGTATTGGGCCTCTGGTCTGGTTGGAGCCAGCAGAACTGCATCACCTCATACCTGGTGACAAGAGAGAACACACACCACAATAACCATTACAACAATCATGGGATACATGTAGGAAGATATAATGAACCACAAATTCATCTATTAGCTGTGGCCAAAAGTTGTGCATATAGGGTTCCATTTAGCAACAGGGTTCCATTTAGCAACAGGGTTCCATTTAGCAACAGGGTTCCATTTAGCAACAGTGTTCCATTTAGCAACAGGGTTCCATTTAGCAACAGGGTTCCATTTAGCAACAGGGTTCCATTTAGCAACAGGGTTCCATTCTACACCTGCATTGCTTGCTGTTTGGGGTTTTATGCTGGGTTTCTGTACAGCATTTTGAGATATCAGCTGATGTACGAAGGGCTATATAAATACATTTGATTTGATTTGATGCAAATGAAATGAAATGTGAAGAAAATGAAAACCACCACACAGCATCTGCATTTTTATTGGAATCCATTGATGAGATGAGGAATCAATTCTTACCCTCTGAGAGATGGGGTTTATATTACCTCCCCCATCTTCAGAGATAACGAGATCGGATCCATTTTGTTTTACGCATCATCACATCAGTCATATTTATGTATGCGCACCCTATTCTCTATTTAGTGTGCTACTTTTGAACAGAGTCATGTACTCTGGATAGGGAACACAGCGCCGTTTGGGACACAGCATATGATGTCTGTCTCAACGAGCCACTAGAATGAGAAGATATTGATGGGACATAGAGCGAGAGCCCCAGATTACTTATTAAGGTTTTGAATGAGAAAAGATAAGATTGTTTGTGGTGTGTGTGTGTGTGTGTGTGTGTGTGTGTGTGTGTGTGTGTGGTGTGCCCCTGTGTTGCTCCCTTGTGTGCGTACGTGCGTGACTTACCAGCGCTCTGCCAAGGGTATTTTGAGCAGGGGCTTGGGCAGTCTGAGCTGCTGTTCCCTCACGGTGTAGGTTAACACCTGTCTGTCTGAGTACTGTCTGTACGGCTGGTTCCCCAACTCAAATAACTCCCAGATAGTCACTCCCAGAGACCTGAGAGAGAACAGAAAGACCAAAGCAACCCACTCAACATGACACTATAGAATCACGGAGAAGAACATCACGTGAAGCATAACCACCAATATTTATTGGGAAAAACATTTGTCAAATATATCTACGGGGTTCACAGAAGGACAAAAAGGACAGTGGATTTACAGAGTGGTTTAAATGGACACGTAAAAGGATATTTATGATTTGTCAATAACTCAATGACCAATCCCTCAGCCCCTCCTGATAACAATAGGTTTTGCTGTGAACCCCTAATTACCTCAATGACCAATCCCTCAGCCCCTCCTGATAACAATAGGTTTTGCTGTGAACCCCTAATTACCTCAATGACCAATCCCTCAGCCCCTCCTGATAACAATAGGTTTTGCTGTGAACCCCTAATTACCTCAATGACCAATCCCTCAGCCCCTCCTGATAACAATAGGTTTTGCTGTGAACCCCTAATTAACTCAATGACCAATCCCTCAGCCCCTCCTGATAACAATAGGTTTTGCTGTGAACCCCTAATTAACTCAATGACCAATCCCTCAGCCCCTCCTGATAACAATAGGTTTTGCTGTGAACCCCTAATTAACTCAATGACCAATCCCTCAGCCCCTCCTGATAACAATAGGTTTTGCTGTGAACCCCTAATTAACTCAATGACCAATCCCTCAGCCCCTCCTGATAACAATAGGTTTTGCTGTGAACCCCTAATTAACTCAATGACCAATCCCTCAGCCCCTCCTGATAACAATAGGTTTTGCTGTGAACCCCTAATTACGTTCACATATTTTATGGTGTCGGTTTCCAGATAGGGACATTTTTCCGGATACAGAATCAGCCAAGTCCTAGACTAAAAAGCATTGAGGTTGTTCATAGTCCAGGATTTGGCTGAATGTGAGTCAGGGAAACTGGCCTATAGGGTTGAATGTGTAATACTAGATAATTGGGTTCTGAATGCTATCTCTACCATGATCTCCGGAATCAAACACACTATCGAAACGTTGAAGTTCCGTGCTCTACCAACTGAGCTCTCTCCACCAGAAGGTTGCCATGGACTACCCATACTGACTGATTGGTTAATTAAATCATCCATTACCAGACGTTGCTCTGTTTGCTCTGGTCTACCACCAGAAGGTTGCCATGGACTACCCATACTGACTGATTGGTTAATTAAATAATTCATTACCAGACGTTGCTCTGTTTGCTCTGGTCTACCACCAGAAGGTTGCCATGGACTACCCATACTGACTGATTGGTTAATTAAATAATTAATTACCAGACGTTGCTCTGTTTGCTCTGGTCTACCACCAGAAGGTTGCCATGGACTACCCATACTGACTGATTGGTTAATTAAATAATTCATTACCAGACGTTGCTCTGTTTGCTCTGGTCTACCACCAGAAGGTTGCCATGGACTACCCATACTGACTGATTGGTTAATTAAATCATTCATTACCAGACGTTGCTCTGTTTGCTCTGGTCTACCACCAGATGGTTGCCATGGACTACCCATACTGACTGATTGGTTAATTAAATAATTCATTACCAGACGTTGCTCTGTTTGCTCTGGTCTACCACCAGATGGTTGCCATGGACTACCCATACTGACTGATTGGTTAATTAAATAATTCATTACCAGACGTTGCTCTGTTTGCTCTGGTCTACCACCAGATGGTTGCCATGGACTACCCATACTGACTGATTGGTTAATTAAATCATTCATTACCAGACGTTGCTCTGTTTGCTCTGGTCTACCACCAGATGGTTGCCATGGACTACCCATACTGACTGATTGGTTAATTAAATCATTCATTACCAGACGTTGCTCTGTTTGCTCTGGTCTACCACCAGATGGTTGCCATGGACTACCCATACTGACTGATTGGTTAATTAAATAATTCATTACCAGACGTTGCTCTGTTTGCTCTGGTCTACCACCAGATGGTTGCCATGGACTACCCATACTGACTGATTGGTTAATTAAATCATTCATTACGAGACGTTGCTCTGTTTGCTCTGGTCTACCACCAGATGGTTGCCATGGACTACCCATACTGACTGATTGGTTAATTAAATCATTCATTACGAGACGTTGCTCTGTTTGCTCTGGTCTACCACCAGATGGTTGCCATGGACTACCCATACTGACTGATTGGTTAATTAAATAATTCATTACCAGACGTTGCTCTGTTTGCTCTGGTCTACCACCAGAAGGTTGCCATGGACTTCATCTATGAGTTCTGGAGCGATCCAACGCAGGGGCACGTACATCTGGTCTGACGTCTCAAAGTAGTCCTCTTTGTACTTTTTGTGTGACAGGCCGTAGTCTCCGATTTTCACTGTGACGTCAGCGGTCAGCAGGCAGTTTCTCAGGGCCAGGTCACTGCGGGGGGGGGGAAGACAGAGAACACATTTGTACATTAGAGGATAACTGATTGATGGCTCTGCATAACAGTCAAGGTATCGCGGTGACACCACCCATGGGTAGCCTGACATGTTCAACACTGTACTAAAAGTCTTACAGAAATTCAGTCAATAAATGTCGTACATCGTTACTTATCAATTCAAACCGTTCCTAATAATGATATATGTCATTGAGCAGACACAACTTATAATCATCCGTGCATACATTTTACGTATCGTCAGCCCTATCCTGGCATAGCAACCACCATCACAATCCTGGCATAGCAACCACCATACCCTACCGATTGAACCATATGAGACCTCAATTCCTCATTAAGTGGATGTTGTAGACATCAGTGAAAGGAAGAGCAGGGGTCACTCTGGAGAGAAGGGGTCCCCCCCCTGCAACAAAATCACTGATGCTGGAGTCTATGAAGAGGCACTCAGGCAGCACCAGGATATTGTTACAGGAAGAAACCAACAGGAACCAGGAAGAAGAGCCAACCAATCACAGCTGCAGGATTCTGGTAAACTAGCCTCAACCCAGCCATTCTAGTATTCTCCAGAAGGAGAATACGGTGACTACTGGGTAACAGTCGTCAAGGTGATATCAGTATCATACAAGGGCATTGAGTGGTTTGTAGTATAACAAGTACAACTTGTGTCTGTATCTATGTAACTGTATATATATATAAAACACCTTCAGAATGTATTTACACCCTTTGACTTTTTCCACATTTTGTTACATTACAAAATGTAATAAATATTTTTTTCCCCTCATCAATCTACACACAATACCCCATAATTACAAAGCAAAAAACTGAAATATCACATTTACGTACTCAGACGCTTTATTCAGTACATTGTTGATGCACCTTTGGCAGCGATTACAGGGTTGAGAGTTTTTTTGGGGGTATGACGCTACAAGCTTCGCACACCTGTATTTGGGGAGTTTCTCCCATTCTTCTCAGCAGATCCTCTCAAGCTCTGTCAGGTTGGATGGGGAGTGTCGCTGCACAGCCAGTTTCAGATCTCTCCAGAGATGTTCGATCGGGTTCAAGTCCGGGCTCTGGCTGGGCCACTCAAGGACATTCAGAGACTTGTCCCGAAGCAACTCCTGCATTGTCTTGGCTGTGTGCGGTCATTGTCCTGTTGGAAGGTGAACCTTTGCCCCAGTTTAAGTTCCTGAGCGCTCTGGAGCAGGTTTTCATCAAGGATCTCGCTGTTCTTTGCAGCAATCATCTTTGCCTCGATCCTGACTAGTCCCACAGTTCCTGCCTCTGAAAAACATCTCCACAGCATGATGCTGCCAACACCATGCTTCACCATAGGGATGGTGCCAGGTTTCCTCCAGACATGATGCTTGGTATTCAAGTAGTTCAGTCTTTGTTTCATCAGACCAGAGAATCTTGTTTCTCATGGTCTGAGAGTCTTTAGGTGCCTTTTGGCAAACTCCAATGGGGACTATCACGTGCCTTTTGCCTTGGAGTGGTTTCCGACTGGCAACTCTACCATGAAGGCAAGATTGGTGGAGTGCTACATATATGGTTGTCCTTCTGGAAGATTCTCCCATTTCTGCAACTTTTAATGTTGCAGAAAGGTCTTCCCCAGATCTGTGCCTTGACCTCATGGCTTGGTTTTTGCACTGACATGCACTGCCAACTGTGGTACCTTATATAGACAGGTGTGAGCCTTTCCAAATCATGTCCAATCAATTGAATTTACCACAGGTGGACTCCAATGAAGTTGTAGAAACATCTCAAGGCTGATCAATGGAAACAGGATCCACCTGAGCTCAATTTCAAGTCTCACAGCAAATGGTCAGAATACTTATGTAATTAAGTATTTCTCTTTTATTTTTTAATACATTTGCTAAAATTTCTAAAATACTTTTTTCACTTTGTCATTATGGGGTATTGTGTGTAGATTGCTGAGGATTTTTTAAAATGTTTTAATCAATTTTAGAATAAGCCTGTAACATAAAAAAAGGGAAAAGTCAAGGGGTCTGAATACTTTCAAAAGTCACTGTATATATACCAAGGATAGGGGTCAGACTTAAAATAAGTCTCTGACTTCCTGGTCACGTTTTCTGTATGTACTGTGTGTGTATGTATATTGTTTTACTGATAAATGAAAATCAGTCAATCAATCGACAGTTCGTGGCAGAGAGATAAACGGAGCGACACACACCTGTGTATGAAGTTGTGTTTGTGCAGGTGCAGGAGTCCTGAGGCGATCTCACAGGCCATCCTCTGCAGGATCAGGGGTTCAGGGGTCATTGTGTCTGAAGCCCGACAGCCCCGCAGGTACCCTTTCACATCACCCTGGTGACATGAGGACATGTGGTGGAGATCAGAGTTGGAGTCAATCCCATAATAATTCCAGCCAATTCAGAAAGTAAACAACATTCTAATTCCACAAGTTTACTCATGAAAAATAATTGAAGAGAAATGGAATGTCAGTATACTTCCTGAATTGACTAGAATTTAAAGGGGATTGACCCCGACCCTGGTGGATATATAGCAGAGATACAATAGATATTGACACAGTTATAGTATAACAAGGATGATGCTTACACACATAGTTACATTACAATTAGGTCTCGAGTTACTATAGGCTGAAGGACTTTTTGGAAGTGAAAACAGTGTAGGTAGGTAGTCAATGAGTGCAGTTACAGTTGAAATCGGAAAGTTTACATACACCTTAGCCAAATACATTTAAACTCAGTTTTTCACAATTCCTGACATTTATTCCTAGTAAAAAAAAGGCTTAGGTCAGTTAGGATCACCACTTTATTTTAAGAATTTGAAATGTCAGAATAATAGTAGAGACAATGATTTATTTCAGCTTTTATTTCTTTCATCACATTCCCAGTGGGTCAGAAGTTTACATACACCCAATTAGTACTTGGTAGCATTGCCTTTAAGTTGCTTAACTTGGGTCGTAGCCTTCCACAAGCTTCCCACAATAAGTTGGGTGAATGTTGGACCATTCCTGTTACTGAGTCAGGTTTGTAGACCTCCTTGCTCACATACCTTCTTCAGTTCTGCCCACAAATTTTCTATAGGATTGAGGTCAGGGCTTTGTGATGGCCACTCAAATACCTTGACTTTGTTGTCCTTAAGCCATTTTGCCACAACTTTGGATGTATGCTTGGTCATTGTCCATTTGGAAGACCCATTTGCGACCAAGCTTTAACTTCCTGACTGATGTCTTGAGATGTTGCTTTTTAATTCCTCATGATGCCATCTATTTTGTGAAGTGCACCAGTCCCTCCTGCTGCAAAGTACCCCCACAACATGATGCTGCCACCCCCGTGATTCCCGGTTGGGATGGAGTTCTTCAGCTTGCAAGCCTCCCCCTTTTTCCTCCAAACATAACAATGGTCATGATGGCAAAACTGTTCTCTTTTTGTTTCAACAGACCAGAGGACATTTCTCCAAAAAGTGTGATCTTTGTCCCCATGCGCAGTTGCAAACCGTGGTCTGGCTTTTTATGGCGGTTTTGGAGCAGTGGCTTCTTCCTTGCTGAGTGGCCTTTCAGGTTATGTCGATATAGGACTCGTTTTACTGTGGATATAGATACTTTTGTACCTGTTTCCTCCAGCATCTTCACAAGGTCCTTTGCTGTTGTTCTGGGATTGATTTGCACTTTTCGGACCAAAATACGTTAATCTCTCGGAGACAGAATGCATCTCCTTCCTGAGCGGTATGATGGCCGCATGGTCCGATGGTGTTTATACTTGCGTACTATTGTTTGTACAGATGAATGTGGTACTTTCAGGCATTTGGAAATTGCTCCCAAGGATGAACCAGACTTGTGGAGGTCTACAATTTTTTTTCTGAGGTCTTGGCAGATTTATTTTAATTTTCCCATGATGTCAAGCAAAGAGGCACTGAGTTTGAAGGTCAGCCTTGAAATATATCCACAGGTACACCTCCAATTCACTCAAATGATGTCAAGTAGCCTATCAGAAGCTTCTAAAACCAAGACATCATTTTCTGGAATTTTCCAAGCTGTTTAAAGGCACACTCAACTTAGTGTATGTAAACTTCTGACCCACTGGAATTGAGATACGATGAATTTTAAGTGAAATAATCTGTCCGTAAACAATTGTTGGAAAAATGACTTATGTCATGCACAAAGTAGATGTCCTAACCGACTTGCCAAAACTATAGTTTGTTAACAAGAAATTTGTGGAGTAGTTGAAAAACGAGTTTTAATGACTCCAACCTAAGTGGAAACAAATATATAGGTCTTCCCTCAGAATGGACACCACATGATAATTTGATTGCCCACTCAGCAAGTAATACAATATCTGGCCACTGGGGGGCAGTTGAATGCATTCAAATATAATCTATCATCACACTAAGTGTTTTAGAACCCAAACTCGGCCCTGGCTGTACGTTTGCTTTTTCACTTTTCATCACTACACAGCAAATGACCACCTCATCATCACGCTTTGATTAATGAATCAGCTGTGTAGTGCTAGGGCAAAAACCAAAACATGCACCCAGGAAACCCTGGAAACCTAGGAAACCCTGTCTTAAACTGACTACAATGTCTGGAGACAGAGAGACACGGTGCTGAAGTGAGGGTCCAGTCTAGTCCAGTCCATGATGATTGTTATACATACTGTACACTGGTCACTCACTGTAGCAATAGAACTCCAGCCAGTCCAGCAGGCTACTGACTGCAATGGTCACAGACAGATAGTTCTATATACAGTGATGCAATGACAGTCCAGTCCAGTCCAGTCCAGTCCAGTCCAGTACTCACCAGAGGGCAGAATTCCATGACCAGCAGGTAGGGAGTGACCTCAGTGCACTGCGCCAGGCAATGTAGGAGCGCTGGGTGCTGGAGGGCACTGGAGACGGACGGGCACAATGGCAGAGTGTTAGTGGAGGCAAAAAACACTGGTAGAATGGCAGAGTTAGTGGAGGCACAAAACACTGGTAGAATGGCAGAGTTAGTGGAGGCACAAAACACTGGTAGAATGGCAGAGAGTTGGGTACAGGCCACGCAGCAGGCTGTTAGCCAGCCTGTCAGCTTAGTGGAGTCTGCCACTAGCACAGTCAGCTCAGCTATCCCCATTGAGACTGTGTCTGTGCCTCGATCTAGGTTGGGCAAAACAAAACATGGCAGTGTTCGCCTTAGCCATCTCACCAGAGTAAAAGACCTCCTCCATTCCTGCCATTATTGAAAGAGATTGTGATATCTCACATCTCAAAATAGGGCTACTTAATGTTAGATCCCTCACTTTCAAGGCAGTTATAGTCAATGAACTAACTAATCACTGATCATAATATTGATATGATTGGCCTGACTGAAACATGGCTTAAGCCTGATGAACAGATAGAGACAGAGAAAGTCTGTTCACCGGTATGGCTGGGACTCCTCCAGGAAGTGCATCTGGTCCTGAACGCTGGCACTGGCCTTGAGCTCCTTAACCACCACCTGGGTGGAGCTGAGGCCCGCATTCACCTCCCCCAGGAGAACCTGGTATAGGAGCCACACAGACACACACAGGGCACACACATGGGGCACACACAGACAGACACACACACACACACACACACACACACACACACACACACACACACACACACACACACACACACACACACACACACACACACACACACACACACACACACACACACACACACACACACACACACACACACACACACACACACACACACACACACACACACACAGGGTACACACATGGGAGACACACACACAGACACACACAGGGTACACACACGGAGACACACAGACAGACATGAGGAGAGATTGGAATGGAAGATATACACACAAAGTCAAACAGAGAGACACAAATACAGACAGACAGACAGACAGACAGACAGACAGACAGACAGACAGACAGACAGACAGACAGACAGACAGACAGACAGACAGACAGACAGAAAGACAGAAACACAGAGAGACACACAGAGAGACACACAGAGAGACACACAGAGAGACACACAGAAACAAAACAATAATTCCCAAACAGTACACACACATGGAGGTGATGATTGTTGAGGACAAACATGGTTGAGGAGGACCCACACATTCAGGTGAATGGTGGACAGTCACACAAATGCAAGGAAATAGAGAGACACACAGAGACAGAGGCATACACAGCAAATAGAGATACACACAGAGAAAGAGGCATACACAGGAAATAGAGAGATACACAGAGACAGAGGCATACACAGGAAATAGAGAGATACACAGAGACAGAGAGGCATACACAGGAAATAGAGAGATACACAGAGACAGAGAGGCATACACAGGAAATAGAGAGATACACAGAGACAGAGAGGCATACACAGGAAATAGAGAGACACACAGAGACAGAGGCATACACAGGAAATAGAGAGATACACAGAGACAGAGAGGCATACACAGGAAATAGAGAGATACACAGAGACAGAGAGGCATACACAGGAAATAGAGAGATACACAGAGACAGAGAGGCATACACAGGAAATAGAGAGATACACAGAGACAGAGAGGCATACAGAGACAGAGGCATACACAGGAAATAGAGATACACAGAGACAGAGAGGCATACACAGGAAATAGAGAGATACACAGAGACAGAGAGGCATACACAGGAAATAGAGAGATACACAGAGACAGAGAGGCATACACAGGAAATAGAGAGATACACAGAGACAGAGAGGCATACACAGGAAATAGAGAGACACACAGAGACAGAGAGGCATACACAGAGACAGAGAGGCATACACAGGAAATAGAGAGACACACAGAGACAGAGAGGCATACACAGGAAATAGAGAGACACACAGAGACAGAGGCATACACAGGAAATAGAGAGATACACAGAGACAGAGGCATACACAGGAAGTAGAGATACATCAGGAGACAGAGCGGCATACACAGGAAATAGAGAGATACAGAGGACACAAAGAGATACACAGAGACAGAGAGGCATACACAGGAAATAGAGAGATACACAGAGAAGCACCCACAGGACATGCAGATTCATAAAGAGACCAACAAGAGACAGACCAGGAGATACAGAGACACAGAGAGGTATGCATGCAGTCACAGAGACACACAGAGAGGTATGCATGCAGTCACAGAGACACACACACGAATGGACATACCCAGTCAAGGAACACAAGTGTGGGGAAAGTATGTGTGTAAGAGTGTATGAGTGTGAGAAGGAACAGAACAAAGAAACAGAAAGAGGGAGGGAACGAGAGAATGACAAGAATCAGTTATCTAGTGTTACAGTAGCTAAGTCCCATCACTCAGAGTAAGATGGTTATCAGTGTTACAGTAGCTAAGTCCCATCACTCAGTGTAAGATGGTTATCTAGTGTTACAGTAGCTAAGTCCCATCACTCAGTGTAAGATGGTTATCTAGGTTACAGAGCTAAATCACTCAGTGTAAGATGGTTATCTAGTGTTACAGTAGCTAATTCCCATCACTCAGTGTAAGATGGTTATCTAGTGTTACAGTAGCTAATTCCCATCACTCAGTGTAAGATGGTTATCTAGTGTTACAGTAGCTAATTCTAATCACTCAGTGTAAGATGGCTATCTAGTGTTACAGTAGCTAATTCCCATCACTCAGTGTAAGATGGTTATCTAGTGTTACAGTAGCTAATTCTAATCACTCAGAGTAAGATGGTTATCTAGTGTTACAGTAGCTAATTCTAATCACTCAGTGTAAGATGGTTATCTAGTGTTACAGTAGCTAATTCTCATCACTCAGAGTAAGATGGTTATCTAGTGTTACAGTAGCTAATTCTAATCACTCAGAGTAAGATGGTTATCTAGTGTTACAGTAGCTAATTCCCATCACTCAGTGTAAGATGGTTATCTAGTGTTACAGTAGCTAATTCTAATCACTCAGAGTAAGATGGTTATCTAGTGTTACAGTAGCTAATTCCCATCACTCAGAGTAAGATGGTTATCTAGTGTTACAGTAGCTAATTCTAATCACTCAGTGTAAGATGGTTATCTAGTGTTACAGTAGCTAATTCTAATCACTCAGAGTAAGATGGTTATCTAGTGTTACAGTAGCTAATTCCCATCACTCAGAGTAAGATGGTTATCTAGTGTTACAGTAGCTAATTCTAATCACTCAGAGTAAGATGGTTATCTAGTGTTACAGTAGCTAATTCCCATCACTCAGAGTAAGATGGTTATCTAGTGTTACAGTAGCTAAGTCCCATCACTCAGTGTAAGATGGCTATCTAGTGTTATAGTAGCTAGTTACAGGCAGGCAGGCAGGCAGGCAGACATCAAAGGCTTGTGGATCAGCCCATCATTACCAATACAGATACACATTCCAGGTAATGTAGCGTGTCGGCCATTCAAACAGGCCGACTCAAACACACCTAGGATCACAGCTCAGCGCATAACAACCGTGAGCCTGCCGAAGTTGACAGAACATTTAATCGAGCTACCTCTCATAAACTCGTATCGTAGCTTCCAGCACAGTGAAAATAACCCAAATGAATTGACAAGAAAAAGAGAGTGAGGGGTCTTACCTTTCCGAACCAGCCATCGCCGATCTCTCTCAGGTACAGAAGACTCTGGCGGCCGACTTCTGTGGATTTCAGGAGTTGGACTTGGGAGACAGTTTTTAAAAAACAAAAAAAAATGAGATTTTAGAGAATGACTTTACGACAGAACTATTATTCAGCATTGGTTTTATTTCTGACAATGACTCTCTAATTCCAAGCCTCAGAAAAATGTAATCTGGCCAAATTACACACCATCGTCCTGCGATATGAGTCATCCATCTTGCAATAGGTCAACTGTCCTCTTAGACACAATCTTCGTCAGGTTTTGATAATACACAAAAATGGGAGCAAAAGACATGGTCCAAAAAAAGAGTTTTTTGGGGGAGGGGTTAAAAAAATATATATATATACAGTAAAATCACCAGGAATTCAGCTAAAAATGAGTTGAAATGCTCCCACAAATAAAAATAAAGAAATGTGTGATCGTGTCTCAATGTAATCAAGGTATGAAATTATTTTTCTATTAAAATAACATCTGTTTTGGGGGTTTGGTACAAGTTCTGGTCAATTTGCGGTGTACAGATTATTATAAACATGTTCCGACACACCGACCATTCACCCCAACAAAAATAGCCCCGCAGCTGAATGTAGTTGCCTACCCCTGCTCTAAGGTCTCCCTCTTTCAGTCAGTAGCAGAGCATCCTGTCCCCTTGCTGCATCCTCACCTATATGTCAGTAGCACAGTGATGACCTGTGTCCTGCATCTAATCCTTTCCTATCCACTGCACACACCAGCCTGAGCTCTCTCATTCTCAGCCTGCTCTCTCTCTCACTCTCAGCCGGCGGTCTCTTTCACTCTCAGCCTGAGCTCTCTCATTCTCAGCCTGCGCTCTCTCTCACTCTCAGCCGGCGGTCTCTTTCACTCTCAGCCTGAGCTCTCTCATTCCCAGCCTGCACTCTCTCTCACTCTCAGCCGGCGGTCTCGTTCACTCTCAGCCTGAGCTCTCTCACTCTCAGCCTGCTCTCTCTCTCACTCTCAGCCGGCGGTCTCTTTCACTCTCAGCCTGAGCTCTCCCATTCTCAGCCTGCGCTCTCTCTCACTCTCAGCCGGCGGTCTCTTTCACTCTCAGCCTGAGCTCTCTCATTCCCAGCCTGCACTCTCTCTCACTCTCAGCCGGCGGTCTCGTTCACTCTCAGCCTGAGCTCTCTCACTCTCAGCCTGCTCTCTCTCTCACTCTCAGCCGGCGGTCTCTTTCACTCTCAGCCTGAGCTCTCTCATTCTCAGCCTGCGCTCTCTCTCACTCTCAGCCGGCGGTCTCGTTCACTCTCAGCCTGAGCTCTCTCACTCTCAGCCTGCTCTCTCTCTCACTCTCAGCCTGCGCTCTCTCACTCTCAGCCTGCGCTCTCACACTCTGAGCCTGCGCTCTCTCTCATTCCCAGCCTGCACTCTCTCTCACTCTCAGCCGGCGGTCTCGTTCACTCTCAGCCTGAGCTCTCTCACTCTCAGCCTGCTCTCTCTCACTCTCAGCCTCGGTCATCCTACTCTCAGCCTGCGCTCTCTCACTCTCAGCCTGCGCTCTCACACTCTCAGCCTGCGCTCTCTCTCAGTCTCAGCCTGCGCTTTCTCACTCTCAGCCTGCGCTCTCTCACTCTCAGCCTGCGCTTTCTCACTCTCAGCCTGCACTCTCTCACTCTCTGGCTGTGCTCTCTCTCACTCTCAGCCTGCGCTTTCTCACTCTCAGCCTGCACTCTCTCACTCTCTGGCTGTGCTCTCTCTCACTCTCAGCCTGTGCTCTCTCTCACTCTCAGCCTGCGCTCTCTCTCACTCTCAGCCTGCTCTCTCTCACTCTCAGCCTCGGTCCCAAAAACATCCAAATGAGAATGGACTGACGGCAACATTAATCCTCTGTCCTTTCCCCTCTCTCATTCCCTCCATCTCTCCATCCCTCTCTCCCCCAACAACGACTGATGACTCTCACAGAGGAGGACAGACAGATCTTTGTGGCAGTGTCAACCCCTTGTCCACCCCCCAGACTGACCACACAGACCCCTCCCTGTGTGAGGGCCATATCTGACGCCCATTCCCTGTAATGTTCCAGAGGCCAGTCATTCCCTGGGATGTGGGCGCTCGCTCATCCAGAATCTGTCGTGAAGAGAATCCCAGCCATTGTCTGGGTACTAACTCTGGGACTGTATGGTACCAGCAAGAACCAACCACACAGACACACAGACACTAGGCCTGTTATCGAGCAGCTCTGTGACACAGTGGTGAACAGTGTTGGGGGTTAATGCATTACAAAAATAACATGTTACGTCATTAGATTCCTTTTTCAAATTTGGTAATATTATTCCAGTTATTTCGTCAAACAACGCACATGGTGATTTGATTTGATTTTGATTTGATTTGACATGCATTCTCTTTCTGGTGTGCTTCCATGATCTCCACTCGTTTCCTCATTTAGTTCTGGAGCATGAACACAAAGGTGAAGTAATGTCATGACACGAGTCTGTCCATAGAAATGTACTGGGGGCACACCTCTGATCTTCACCATTGATCACTTCAACATTTAGCAGACACTCTTACCCAGAGCGAGTGAGACAGTAACGAGTGCACACATGTTCATACCCGTCCCTCTCGTGGGAATGGAACAACACAACCTTGGCATTGCAAGGACCACGCTCTACCAACTGAGCCACACAGGACTGTAAGAAAAGCACCTCGAGGGTTCTGGGGTGTACTCTATACCTCTTTTAAGATTTTTGAATGAAAAGACAGGAAATCTTTCTATTTGACTTTCAGTATACATTGCTAATTCAGCAGCATTTAATTAACCAGGTAAGTCAGCTAGGAATAAATTCTTATTGACGGCATACACCGGTCAAACCCAGACCAATTGTGCGCCGCCCTACGGTACACCCAGTGATACAGCCTGGATACGAACCAGCCTGTCTGTAGTGAAGCCTCTAGTACTGAGGTGCTGTGTCTTAGACCACTGCGCCACTCAGGAGCCCACTTGTAGACTAGCACAGGAAAGCAGCGCCACAGATGAAAGGAGAAACTACAGATCAAACCTGAGTCAGTACGTAGCAGCGCCACAGATTTACATTTACATTTAAGTCATTTAGCAGACGCTCTTATCCAGAGCGACTTACAAATTGGTGCATTCACCTTATGACATCCAGTGGAACAGCCACTTTACAATAGTGCATCTAAATATTTTAAGGGGGGGGTGAGAAGGATTACTTTATCCTATCCTAGGTATTCCTTAAAGAGGTGGGGTTTCAGGTGTCTCCGGAAGGTGGTGATTGACTCCGCTGTCAATCACCACCAGATGAAAGGAGAAACTACAGAGCAAACCTGAGTCAGTACGTAGCAGCGCCACAGATGAAAGGAGAAACTACAGATCAAACCTGAGTCAGTACGAAGCAGCGCCACAGATGAAAGGAGAAACTACAGATCAAACCTGAGTCAGTACGTAGCAGCGCCACAGATGAAAGGAGAAACTACAGAGCAAACCTGAGTCAGTACGTAGCAGCGCCACAGATGAAAGGAGAAACTACAGAGCAAACCTGAGTCAGTACGTAGCAGCGCCACAGATGAAAGGAGAAACTACAGATCAAACCTGAGTCAGTACGTAGCAGCTCCACAGATGAAAGGAGAAACTACAGAGCAAACCTGAGTCAGTACGTAGCAGCTCCACAGATGAAAGGAGAAACTACAGAGCAAACCTGAGTCAGTACGTAGCAGCGCCACAGATGAAAGGAGAAACTACAGAGCAAACCTGAGTCAGTACGTAGCAGCACCACAGATGAAAGGAGAAACTACAGATCAAACCTGAGTCAGTACGTAGCAGCGCCACAGATGAAAGGAGAAACTACAGAGCAAACCTGAGTCAGTACGTAGCAGCACCACAGATGAAAGGAGAAACTACAGATCAAACCTGAGTCAGTACGTAGCAGCGCCACAGATGAAAGGAGAAACTACAGATCAAACCTGAGTCAAGCAGCGCCACAGATGAAAGGAGAAACTACAGAGCAAACCTGAGTCAGTACGTAGCAGCGCCACAGATGAAAGGAGAAACTACAGAGCAAACCTGAGTCAGTACGTAGCAGCACCACAGATTTACATTTACATTTAAGTCAAGCAGGCTCTTATCCAGAAACTTACAGCATTCAACACCAGTGGAACAGCCACTTTACAATAGTGCATCTAAATATTTTAAGGGAGGGGGGTGAGAAGGATTACTTTATCCTATCCTAGGTATTCCTTAAAGAGGTGGGGTTTCAGGTGTCTCCGGAAGGTGGTGATTGACTCCGCTGATCAATCACCACCAGATGAAAGGAGAAACTACAGAGCAAACCTGAGTCAGTACGTAGCAGCGCCACAGATGAAAGGAGAAACTACAGATCAAACCTGAGTCAGTACGAAGCAGCGCCACAGATGAAAGGAGAAACTACAGATCAAACCTGAGTCAGTACGTAGCAGCGCCACAGATGAAAGGAGAAACTACAGAGCAAACCTGAGTCAGTACGTAGCAGCGCCACAGATGAAAGGAGAAACTACAGAGCAAACCTGAGTCAAAGCAGCCAGATGAAAGGAGTCAGATCAAACCTGAGTCAGTACAGCGCCACAGATGAAAGGAGAAACTACAGAGCAAACCTGAGTCAGTACGTAGCAGCGCCACAGATGAAAGGAGAAACTACAGAGCAAACCTGAGTCAGTACGTAGCAGCGCCACAGATGAAAGGAGAAACTACAGAGCAAACCTGAGTCAGTACGTAGCAGCACCACAGATGAAAGGAGAAACTACAGATCAAACCTGAGTCAGTACGTAGCAGCGCCACAGATGAAAGGAGAAACTACAGAGCAAACCTGAGTCAGTACGTAGCAGCACCACAGATGAAAGGAGAAACTACAGATCAAACCTGAAAGGAGCGCCACAGATGAAAGGAGAAACTACAGATCAAACCTGAGTCAGTACGTAGCAGCGCCACAGATGAAAGGAGAAACTACAGAGCAAACCTGAGTCAGTACGTAGCAGCGCCACAGATGAAAGGAGAAACTACAGATCAAACCTGAGTCAGTACGTAGCAGCGCCACAGATGAAAGGAGAAACTACAGATCAAACCTGAGAGTACGTAGCAGCACCGCAGATGAAAGGAGAGTCAGTACGTAGCAGCGCCACAGATGAAAGGAGAAACTACAGATCAAACCTGAGTCAGTACGTAGCAGCGCCACAGATGAAAGGAGAAACTACAGAGCAAACCTGAGTCAGTACGTAGCAGCGCCACAGATGAAAGGAGAAACTACAGATCAAACCTGAGTCAGTACGTAGCAGCGCCACAGATGAAAGGAGAAACTACAGATCAAACCTGAGTCAGACGTAGCAGCACCACAGATGAAAGGAGAAACTACAGAGCAAACCTGAGTCAGTACGTAGCAGCGCCACAGATGAAAGGAGAAACTACAGATCAAACCTGAGTCAGTACGTAGCAGCGCCACAGATGAAAGGAGAAACTACAGATCAAACCTGAGTCAGATGCAGCGCCACAGATGAAAGGAGAAACTACAGATCAAACCTGAGTCAGTACGTAGCAGCGCCACAGATGAAAGGAGAAACTACAGAGCAAACCTGAGTCAGTACGTAGCAGCGCCACAGATGAAAGGAGAAACTACAGATCAAACCTGAGTCAGTACGTAGCAGCGCCACAGATGAAAGGAGAAACTACAGATCAAACCTGAGTCAGTACGTAGCAGCGCCACAGATGAAAGGAGAAACTACAGATCAAACCTGAGTCAGTACGTAGCAGCGCCACAGATGAAAGGAGAAACTACAGAGCAAACCTGAGTCAGTACGTAGCAGCGCCACAGATGAAAGGAGAAACTACAGATCAAACCTGAGTCAGTACGTAGCAGCGCCACAGATGAAAGGAGAAACTACAGATCAAACCTGAGTCAGTACGTAGCAGCTCCACAGATGAAAGGAGAAACTACAGAGCAAACCTGAGTCAGTACGTAGCAGCACCACAGATGAAAGGAGAAACTACAGAGCAAACCTTCTAGGTAGCCCATCTTTGGTTGAGCGCTCGTGACTCGCCGACAGATTTCTTGATTTTGTTTATATAACCGGTAATCGCATTACTTTCCACACAAAGTAATATTTTAAGGTAACGTGTTACATTAATGTAACTAGTAATATGCAATAACTAATCACCAACACTGGTAACTAATTCCAACACTGGTGGTGAACTGGGATTCTAGTGATAACTGACTATTTAGACTAGAGTTTACACCATTACTTCTGAAATGGCTTCTAGAATGGCTTGGAACTTCAACTTCTTAGAACTTAGAACTCGCCTTAGAACGTCTTCAACTCCGGTCTTCTTCTAGCCATGTACTATCACACCTGATTTAACTAATCAAATGTCCATTAAGCCTTTGATTAGTGGAATCAGGTGTCTTAGTGCTGGGTAGGAACAAAAGCCTGCATAGCCTGTGGTTCTCCAGGACCAGGGTTGAAGGACAGACCAAAGAGGACCATAGTAACAGCCACTCTCTCTCTCGCTCTCAGCTGTGTGTTGTTGAGGGTCGGTATATACAGAGGCCGGCTACAAGACAGATGAGAAGACGAGGAGACGAAATCACTCAGGGCCAAATGGAATCCCCATTATCTTCATGGCAGCAGCACACAGTCTGATCTCCTGGCTGGAGCTGAGGCCTTGGTCAAAGGTAATGCACTATAAAGCGACCAGGGTGTCATTTGGGACGCATCTTTGGGCTGCTGATGGGATAGTGTAGTGCTGTCCTTGGAATGGAATGGAATAGTGACATGGGATAGTGTAGTGCTGTCCTTGGAATGGAATGGAATAGTGACATGGGATAGTGTAGTGCTGTCCTTGGAATGGAATGGAATAGTGACATGGGATAGTGTAGTGCTGTCCTTGGAATGGAATGGAATACTGACATGGGATAGTGTAGTGCTGTCCTTGGAATGGAATGGAATACTGACATGGGATAGTGTAGTGCTGTCCTTGGAATGGAATGGAATACTGACATGGGATAGTGTAGTGCTGTCCTTGGAATGGAATGGAATACTGACATGGGATAGTGTAGTGCTGTCCTTGGAATGGAATGGAATAGTGACATGGGATAATGTAGTGCTGTCCTTGGAATGGAATGGAATGGAATACTGACATGGGATAATGTAGTGCTGTCCTTGGAATGGAATGGAATAGTGACATGGGATAGTGTAGTGCTGTCCTTGGAATGGAATAGTGACATGGGATAGTGTAGTGCTGTCCTTGGAATGGAATAGTGACATGGGATAGTGTAGTGCTGTCCTTGGAATGGAATAGTGACATGGGATAGTGTAGTGCTGTCCTTGGAATGGAATGGAATAGTGACATGGGATAATGTAGTGCTGTCCTTGGAATGGAATAGTGACATGGGATAGTGTAGTGCTGTCCTTGGAATGGAATGGAATAGTGACATGGGATAATGTAGTGCTGTCCTTGGAATGGAATAGTGACATGGGATAGTGTAGTGCTGTCCTTGGAATGGAATGGAATAGTGACATGGGATAATGTAGTGCTGTCCTTGGAATGGAATACTGACATGGGATAATGTAGTGCTGTCCTTGGAATGGAATGGAATAGTGACATGGGATAGTGTAGTGCTGTCCTTGGAATGGAATAGTGACATGGGATAGTGTAGTGCTGTCCTTGGAATGGAATAGTGACATGGGATAGTGTAGTGCTGTCCTTGGAATGGAATAGTGACATGGGATAGTGTAGTGCTGTCCTTGGAATGGAATGGTGACATGGGATAGTGTAGTGCTGTCCTTGGAATGGAATGGAATAGTGACATGGGATAATGTAGTGCTGTCCTTGGAATGGAATAGTGACATGGGATAGTGTAGTGCTGTGCTTGGAATGGAATGGAATAGTGACATGGGATAATGTAGTGCTGTCCTTGGAATGGAATAGTGACATGGGATAGTGTAGTGCTGTCCTTGGAATGGAATGGAATAGTGACATGGGATAATGTAGTGCTGTCCTTGGAATGGAATAGTGACATGGGATAGTGTAGTGCTGTCCTTGGAATGGAATGGAATAGTGACATGGGATAGTGTAGTGCTGTCCTTGGAATGGAATGGTGACATGGGATAGTGTAGTGCTGTCCTTGGAATGGAATGGAATAGTGACATGGGATAATGTAGTGCTGTCCTTGGAATGGAATAGTGACATGGGATAGTGTAGTGCTGTGCTTGGAATGGAATGGTGACATGGGATAGTGTAGTGCTGTCCTTGGAATGGAATGGAATACTGACATACTGGAGTTGTGGAACTCAATGGGGTTACGGAGGTTTTAGTTGAATGTGTTTGACCAAGCACACGTTAGTGTGTGTATTGTAAATGTGTGTGTGTGTGTGTGTGCGTGCGTGTGTGTACATATGTGTGTGTGTCTGTGTGTTCTCACCAGTGAACCCCGTGTGAGTGTATGTTTAACAGTATAGCACAGCTGTATCAGGGTGGATATTATCGGGACCATTTCTGACTCTGGACCCAGCCAAGGTCTAAAAGTATGGGGATGGCAATAATACAAGCCCCACCTTCCCCCTACCCCCTTCTACCTCCCCCTCCACCTCCCCCTCTGCCTCCCCCTTCTACCTCCCCCTATGCCTCCCCCTCTGCCTCCACCTTCTACCTCCCCCTCTGCCTCCCCCTCTACCTCCCCCTCTGCCTCCCCCTTTTACCCCCCGCCTCCCCTTCTACCTCCACCCTCTACTCCCCCTCGGCCTCCCCCTCTACTTCCACCCTCAACTCCCCCTCTGCCTCCCCCTTCTACCTCCCCCTCCACTTCCCCCTCTGCCTCCCCCTCCACTTCCCCTTCTACCTCCCCCTCTACCTCCACCCTCAACTCCCCTCTGCCTCCCCCCCTCTACTCCCAACACAGCTACAGTACACAACTTTGGTGAGGTTGGCTGTCTCCCCCTCCACTGAAGTGCTGGGTCTCAGAGTAGGAGTGTTAATCTAGGATCAGGTCCATATAATACTATTCATTATGATCTAAAAGACAGAACTGATCCTAGATCAAAACTCCTACTCTGAGAAGCTTTACGTGTATGAGCCCAGGCATTGAGGAACAGTATATTGGAATGGCTGGTCAAGCAGCAGACTGACCTACGAACTGACCCACACCCAACTGTGTGGTAGAGGTCATTATTTCGGCTCGACCATCCGATGTCATGAATGTATCTGAATGCATCAGACCCATATCTTACACGTCAACAGACAAGCAGGGCTATTGTTACGGATAGATAGGAAAGACTGGGAGAGAAAGAGGGATAGAGAACGTGGGTTTGGCTCTCGCATGCTTGGCATACCAAGGACCACTTGTGTAGGCTATCTGGGCCAGGGTGATTACACTACAGGCAGATGTTTGTTTGTGTGTGTGTGTGTGTGTGTGTGTGTGTGTGTGTGTGTGTGTGTGTGTGTGTGTGTGTGTGTGTGTGTGTGTGTGTGTGTGTGTGTGTGTGTGTGTGTGTGTGTGTGCGTGTGTGCGTGCGTGCGTGTGTGTGTGTGAGGTGGAGTTATAGAAGCCAGCGTGCGGGACACCTGACGAGACTATGTCGGAAAGAGGATTAAACCGTCTATATCCATTCTATTGTCTAACCTGAAATCACTGGAGAATAAACTGGACTCTGTCCGAGACTATCCTATCGACGTGATCTGAACAACTGTAATATCCTATGTTTCTCTGAGTATATACATCTAGCTGTTTTTTCAATACATCATCAGGACAGAACGTCAGCGTCGGGTAATCTCAAGGGGATTTGTGTCTCTTCGTTAACAACAGCTGGTGCGTGAGCTCTAATATTAAGTTAGAATACATCATGATAAGCTGTAGACCATACTATTTACCAAAATAGTTTATCTATATTTTTTGTAGTTGTCTACTTGCCACCACAAACCGGTGCTGGCACTAAGACCGCAGTAATCGAGCTGTATAGGGCCATAAGAAAACAAGAAAATTATCCTAGTGGCCGGTGATTTTAATGCAGGAAAACTGAGATTTGTTTTTACCTCATCTCTACCAGCATGTCACCTGTGCAACTTGAAGCGAAAAAACTCTAGACCGCCTTTACTCCATGCACAGAGACGTATACAAAGTTCTCCCTCGCCTTCCATTTGGCAAATCTGACCATAACACTATCCTCCTGATTCCTGCTCACAAGTAAAAACTCAAACAGGAAGTACCAGTGACGCACTCAGTTCAGAAGTGGTAAGATTAAGCGGATGGTATAGCTACAGGACTGTTTTGCTAGCACAGACTGGAAAATGTTCCCGGGATTCATCCGATGGCATTGAGGAGTACACCACATTAGTCACCGGCTTCATTAACCTCTTGGGCCTACCTGACACGCAGGCGTCCCATCTAGACATCTGAAATGCAAATGCGCTACGCTAAATGCTAATAGCACTCGTTAAAACTCAAACGTTCATTAAAATACACATGCAGGGTATTGAATTAAAGCTACACTCGTTGTGAATCCAGGCAACAAGTCAGATTTTTAAAATGATTTTCGGCGAAAGCATGAGAAGCTATTATCTGATAGCATGTAACACCCCAAAAGACCCACAGGGGACGTAAACAAAATAATTAGCATAGTCGGCGCTACACAAACCTCACAAATAAAATATAAAACATTCATTACCTTTGACCATCTTCTTTGTTGGCACTCCTAGATGTCCCATAATCACTATTGGGTCTTTTTTTCGATTAAATCGGTCCATATATAGCCTAGATATCAATCTATGAAGACTGTGTGATCAACAAAAAAAAATAGCGTCTTATAACGTAACGTCATTTTTTTAAATAGAAAAAGTAGACGATAAACTTTCACAAAACACTTCGAAATACTTTTGTAATGCAACTTTAGGTATTAGTAAACGTTAATAAGCGACCAAATTGATCACGAGGCGATGTGTATTCTATAGCTGTACGTCTGGAAATAATGTCCGGATAAATCTCAACCAAAATATCCGGTCGGAGACCTGAAGAAATGGGCTGTCTCTTCTTCGTTTGACCAAGAAACAAAGCCTAGGCAAATGACAAGACTGTTGACATTGTGTGGAAGCTGTAGGAATTGCAATCTCGGCTCCAGGTAATTTGCTTTCCCATAGACAATACATGCAAGTGGCGCATTGATATATTTTCCAATTTTCAGTGATCAGATTTTCCTGCGCTTTTCGATGAAACGCACGTTCTGTTATAGTCACAGCCGTGATTTAACCAGTTTTATAAACGTCTGAGTGTTTTCTATCCACACATACTAATCATATGCATATACTATATTCCTGGCATGAGAAGCAGGGCGCTGAAATGTTGCACGATTTTTAACAGAATGTTCGAAAAAGTAGGGGGTAGGAGTAACAGGTTAATAAGTGCATTGACGACATCGTCCCCACAGTGACCGTACATACATATCCAAACCAGAAGCCATGGACTACAGGCAACATCCGCACTGAGTTAAAGGCTAGAGCTGCCGCTTTCAAGGAGCGGGACACTAATTTGGACACTTATAAGAAATCGCTCTATGCCCTCTGACGAACCATCAAATAGGCAAAGAGTCAAGATTGAATCCTACTACACCAGCTCTGTCGCTAGTCGGATTTGGCAGGGCTTGCAAACTATCATGGATTAAAGGGAAACTAAGCCGCGAGCTGACCAGTGACGCGAGCCTACCAGATGAGCTAAATACCGTCTATGCTCGCTTCAAGGCAAGCAACACTGAACCATGCAATGGAGCACCAGCTGTTCTGTGTGATTACGCTATCCGTAGCCAATGTGAGAAAGACCTTAAAATAGGTTAACATTCACAAAGCTGCAGGGCCAGATGGATTACCAGGACGTGTACTCAGAGCATGTGCTGACCACTTGCCAAGTGTCTTCACTGACATTTTCAACCTCTCCCTGACCAAGTCTGTAATACAAACATGTTTCAAGCAGACCACCATAGTCACTGTGCCCAAGAACGCCAAGGTAACCTGTCTAAATGACTATCACCCCGTAGCACTCCCATCTGTAGCCATGAAGTGTTTTGAAAGGCTGGTCATGGCTCACATCAACACCATCATCCCAGACACCCTGGACCCACTCCAATTCGCATACCGCCCCAACAGATCAACAGAAAATGCAATCTCTATTGCACTCCACAGTGTCCTTTCCCACCTGGACAAAAGGAACACATATTATACATGAAAATTCTATTGATTGACAACAGCTCAGCGTTCAACATCATAGTGCCCTCCAAGCTCATCACTAAACTAAGGACCCTGGGATTAAAACACCTCTCTCTGCAACTGGATCCTGGACTTCTAGGTGGTGAGGGTTGGCAACACGCTGACACTCAACACGGTGGCCCCTCAAGGGAGCATGCTTAGTCCCATTCTGTACTCCCTGTTCACCCATTCCCATCAACGGGCCTGTAGTGGAGCGGATCGAGATCTTCAAGTTCCTTGGTGTCCCACATCACTAATGACCTATCATGGTCCAAACACATCAACATAGTCTTGATGAGGGCATGATAACGCATCCTCTCCCTTTGAAGGATGAATATATTTGGCATGCGGCCTTCAGATCCTAAAACATGTATACAGCTGCACCATTGAGAGCATCTTGACTGGATGCATCACTGCTAGGTATGCTAACTGCTTGGTATGCTGACTGCTTGGTATGCTAACTGCTTGGTATGCTAACTGCTTGGTATGCTAATTGCTTGGTATGCTAACTGCTTGGTATGCTAATTGCTTGGTATGCTACCTGCTTGGTATGCTAACTGCTTGGTATGCTAACTGCTTCGTATGCTAACTGCTTGGCATCAGACTATAAAGCGCTAAAGAGGGTAATGCGTACGGCCCATATATTACTGGGCCGATCTCCCTGCCATCCAAGACCTCTAAACCAGGCAGTGTCAGAGGAAGGCCCTAAAAATTGTCAAAGATTCCAGCCACCCAAGTCCTCTCTGCTACCGCACGGCAAGTGGTACCGGAGCACCAAGTCTGGGATCAAAAGGCTCCTGAACAGCTTCTACCCTCAAGCCATAAAAGTGCTGAACAGTTAATCAAATGGATATCCTGACTAATTACCTTGACACAATTTTTTTTACACTGACATGGCGGCTCTATGCACACTCACTGGACTCTACCCACACACTCACTGGACTCTACCCACACACTCACTGGACTCTACCCACACACTCACTGGACTCTACCCACACAGTCTGGACTCTATCCACACACTCACTGGACTCTACCCACACACTCACTGGACTCTACCCACACACTCACTGGACTCTACCCACACAGTCTGGACTCTATCCACACACTCACTGGACTCTACCCACAAACTCACTGGACTCTACCCACAAACTCACTGGACTCTGCCCACACACCCACTGGACTCTACCCACACACCCACTGGACTCTACCCACACACTCACTGGACTCTACCCACACACTCACTGGACTCTACCCACACACTCACTGGACTCCTCCCACACACTCACTGGACTCTACCCACACAGTCTGGACTCTATCCACACACCCACTGGACTCTACCCACACACTCACTGGACTCTACCCACACACTCACTGGACTCTACCCACACACTCACTGGACTCTACCCACACACTCACTGGACTCTACCCACACACTCACTGGACTCTACCCACACACTCACTGGACTCTACCCACACACTCACTGGACTCTACCCACACACTCACTGGACTCTACACACACACTCACTGGACTCTACCCACACAGTCTGAACTCTATCAACACACTCACTGGACTCTACCCACACACTCACTGGACTCTACCCACAAACTCACTGGACTCTACCCACACAGTCTGGACTCTATCCACACACTCACTGGACTCTACCCACACACTCACTGGACTCTACCCACACACTCACTGGACTCTACCCACACACTCACTGGACTCTACCCACACACCCACTGGACTCTACCCACACACTCACTGGACTCTACCCACACACTCACTGGACTCTACCCACACACTCACTGGACTCCTCCCACACACTCACTGGACTCTACCCACACAGTCTGGACTCTATCCACACACCCACTGGACTCTACCCACACACTCACTGGACTCTACCCACACACTCACTGGACTCTACCCACACACTCACTAGACTCTACCCACACACTCACTGGACTCTACCCACACACTCACTGGACTCTACCCACACACTCACTGGACTCTACCCACACACTCACTGGACTCTACCCACACAGTCTGAACTCTATCAACACACTCACTGGACTCTACCCACACACTCACTGGACTCTACCCACAAACTCACTGGACTCTACCCACACAGTCTGGACTCTATCCACACACTCACTGGACTCTACCCACACACTCACTGGACTCTACCCACACACTCACTGGACTCTACCCACACACTCACTGGACTCTACCCACACACCCACTGGACTCTACCCACACACTCACTGGACTCTACCCACACACTCACTGGACTCTACCCACACACTCACTGGACTCCTCCCACACACTCACTGGACTCTACCCACACAGTCTGGACTCTATCCACACACCCACTGGACTCTACCCACACACTCACTGGACTCTACCCACACACTCACTGGACTCTACCCACACACTCACTGGACTCTACCCACACACTCACTGGACTCTACACACACACTCACTGGACTCTACCCACACAGTCTGGACTCTATCAACACACTCACTGGACTCTACCCACACACTCACTGGACTCTACCCACACACTCACTGGACTCTACCCACACACTCACTGGACTCTACACACGACACACTGTTTATTATCTATCCTGGTCACTTTAATCTATACTAGATACATACAGTATTACCTCAATTACCTCAACTACCTCATACCCCTGCACATTGACTCGGTACCTGTACCCGAGCCCTAAGACCATGCCTCAGGACTACCTGGCATGATGACTCCTTGCTGACGTGCTCCCTGTCCCAGACCTATTATTTGACCATGCTTGTCATTTATGAACATTTGAACATCTTGGCCATGTTCTGTTATAATCTCCACACAGGCACAGCCATATGAGGACTGGCCACCCCTCATAGCCTGATTCCTCTCTAGGTTTCTTCCTAGGTTTTGGCTTTTCTAGGGAGTTTTTTCTAGTCAATGTGCTTCTACACCTGCATTGCTTGCTGTTTGGGGTTTTATGCTGGGTTTCTGTACAGCACTTTGAGATATCAGCTGATGTACGAAGGGCTATATAAATAAATTTGATTTCATTTAATTTACTCCTTGTATATAGTCTCATTACTACCTCATACCCCTGCACATTGACTCAGTACCTGTACTCCTTGTATATAGTCTCATCTTTTTTCCTTTTTTGAGAATTGTTCTTACTTTTTAACTCTGCATTGTGGGTTAGGGGCTCGTAACTAAGCATTTTACAGTCTACATCTGTTGTATTTGGCGGGGATAGGCCCAGTAGTGGTCCAGAGCATTGGGGATAGGGGATGGGGATAGGCTCAGTAGTGGTCCAGGGCATTGGGGATAGGGGATGGGGATAGGCCCAGCAGTAGTCCAGGGCATTGGGGATAGGGGATGGGGATAGGCCCAGTAGTGGCCCAGGGCATTGGGGATAGGGGATGGGGATAGGCCCAGCAGTGTTCCAGGGCATTGGGGATGGGGATATGGCCAGTAGGGGTCCAGAGCATTGGGGATAGGGGATGGGGATAGGCTCAGTAGTGGTCCAGGGCATTGGGGATAGGGGATGGGGACAGGCCCAGTAGTGGTCCAGGGCATTGGGGATAGGGGATGGGGATAGGCCCAGTAGTGGTCCAGGGCATTGGGGATAGGGGATGGGGATAGGCCCAGCAGTGGTCCAGGGCAGTAGGGATGGGGATAGGCCCAGTAGTTGTCCAGGGAATTGGGGATAGGCCCAGTAGTGGTCCAGGGAATTGGGGATAGGCCCAGCAGTAGTCCAGGGCATTGGGGATAGGGGATGGGGATAGGCCCAGTAGTGGTCCAGGGCATTGGGGATAGGGTATGGGGATAGGCCCAGTAGTTGTCCAGGGCATTGGGGATAGGGGATGGGGATTGGCCCAGCAGTGGTCCAGGGAATTGGGGATAGGTCCAGCAGTAGTCCAGGGCATTGGGGATAGGGGATGGGGATAGGCCCAGTAGTGGTCCAGGGCATTGGGGATAGGGGATGGAGATAGGCCCAGTAGTGGTCCAGGGCATTGGGGATAGGGGATGGGGATAGGCCCAGTAGTGGTCCAGGGCATTGGGGATAGGGGATGGGGATAGGCCCAGTAGTGGTCCAGGGCATTGGGGATAGGGGATGGGGATAGGCCCAGTAGTGGTCCAGGGCATTGGGGATAGGGGATGGGGATTGGCCCAGTAGTGGACCAGGGCATTGGGGATAGGGGATGGGGATAGGCCCAGCAGTGGTCCAGGGCATTGGGGATAGGGGATGGGGATAGGCCCAGCAGTGGTCCAGGGCATTGGGGATAGGGGATGGGGATAGGCCCAGTAGTGGTCCAGGGCAGTAGGGATAGGGGATGGGGATAGGCCCAGTAGTGGACCAGGGCATTGGGGATAGGGGATGGGGATTGGCCCAGTAGTGGACCAGGGCATTGGGGATAGGGGATGGGGATAGGCCCAGCAGTGGTCCAGGGCATTGGGGATAGGGGATGGGGATAGGCCCAGTAGTGGTCCAGGGCATTGGGGATATGGATAGGCCCAGTAGTGGTCCAGAGCATTGGGGATGGGGATAGGCCCAGTAGTGGTCCAGAGCATTGGGGATAGGGGATGGGGATAGGCTCAGTAGTGGTCCAGGGCATTGGGGATGGGGATAGGCCCAGTAGTGGTCCAGGGCATTGGGGATGCGGATAGACCCAGTAGTGGTCCAGAGCATTGGGGATAGGGGATGGGGATAGGCTCTGTAGTGGTCCAGGGCATTGGGGATAGGGGATGGGGATAGGCCCAGTAGTGGTCCAGGGCATTGGGGATAGGGGATGGGGATAGGCCCAGTAGTGGTCCAGGGCATTGGGGATAGGGGATGGGGATAGGCCCAGTAGTGGTCCAGGGCATTGGGCATTGGGGATGGGGATAGGCCCAGCAGTGGTCCAGGGCATTGGGGATAGGCCCAGCAGTAGTCCAGGGCATTGGGGATAGGGGATGGGGATAGGCCCAGTAGTGGTCCAGTGCATTGGGGATAGGCCCAGCAGTAGTCCAGGGCATTGGGGATAGGGGATAGGGATAGGCCCAGCAGTGGTCCAGGGCATTGGGGATGGGGATAGGCCCAGTAGTGGTCCAGGGCATTGGGGATAGGGGATGGGGATAGGCTCAGTAGTGGTCCAGGGCATTGGGGATAGGGGATGGGGATAGGCCCAGTAGTGGTCCAGGGCATTGGGGATAGGGGATGGGGATAGGCCCAGCAGTGGTCCAGGGCATTGGGGATGGGGATAGGCCCAGTAGTGGTCCAGGGCATTGGGGATAGGGGATGGGGATAGGCTCAGTAGTGGTCCAGGGCATTGGGGATAGGGGATGGGGATAGGCCCAGTAGTGGTCCAGGGCATTGGGGATAGGGGATGGGGATAGGCCCAGTAGTGGTCCAGGGCATTGGGGAAAGGGGATGGGGATAGGCCCAGTAGTGGACCAGGGCATTGGGGATAGGGGATGGGGATAGGCTCAGTAGTGGTCCAGGGCATTGGGGATAGGGGATGGGGATAGGCCCAGTAGTGGTCCAGGGCAGTGA
>NC_068444.1:11907265-11934765 GCF_023373465.1 Oncorhynchus keta | reverse complement strand
TTTATTGTGATGGTGTAGACTATATTACATGGATTTATTGTGATGGTGTAGACTATATTACATGGATTTATTGTGATGGTGTAGACTATATTACATGGATTTATTGTGATGGTGTAGACTATATTACATGGATTTATTGTGATGGTGTAGACTATATTACATGGATTTATTGTGATGGTGTAGGCTATATTACATGGATTTATTGTGATGGTGTAGACTATATTACATGGATTTATTGTGTAGATGTTCCAGAGGTCTGCATCAGTGGTTTGTATGAAGCCAGGAGATGCTAAATGTGTTGATTAACGGTCAATGACTGTGAGACCGGCAGTTATGTGCTTCACAATCACCTTCTGACACAATGTCATGATTATTCAAAACTATTTTATACAATGTTATGTGCATGTTTGAAGAAAGAAAATGATCGTTCTATAGTAGGACGAAGCAGCTTGTTGCTCCATTTTTTTAATTACATTTTTATTTCACCTTTATTTAACCAGGTAGGCTAGTTGAGAACACCTTTATTTAACCAGGTAGGCTAGTTGAGAACAAGTTCTCATTTGCAACTGCGACCTGGCCAAGATAAAGCAAAACAGTGTGAACAAACAACACAGAGTTACACATGGAGTAAACAATTAACAAGTCAATAACACAGTAGAAAAAAAGGGGAGTCTATATACATTGTGTGCAAAAGGCATGAGGAGGTAGGCGAATAATTACAATATTGCAGATTAACACTGGAGTGATAAATGATCAGATGGTCATGTGCAGGTAGAGATACTGGTGTGCAAAAGAGCAGAAAAGTAAAATAAATATAAACAGTATGGGGATGAGGTAGGTAAAATTGGGTGGGCTATTTACCGATAGACTATGTACCATGAGGTGTAACGGACGAACTGATATGTTTAGAACCGTCAGGCAAAATTAAGTTCAACGACGAGACGACCCATTGCCACATGATGGTACAGCAGAAGCAAAATTCAGCATCCTGCGATGCTTGTTGTAAAAACCTCTAGTTTACGCTGGTGGATGAACACTGTGCTCAACAATGCCTACCAAAATGGATTCAATTGGCAAATGATCAGATACATAAGTCAATGAAGTCAATACTATAGAAGAGGTGGTATAATTATGCACTTAACAGAACTTGAAACACCAAATGAGTGTTTTGCAAATGTTCCCGGTAGTTCTTCCAGTCCCTGGCAAGGTGTTGCACAAACCTTGATTAAGTTAATCAATCAACACACCGTGTAATGTTTCAAAATATCTCAGAATGATGTTTCAATACTCCAGCAATGTGAAGGTTTTGTCTCCTTAACGTTGGTGGAAGCTCGGTTTCCAAAAGCAATTTATTTTAACAGTGTACTGGTAAGACATCAGATCCTTTCTGGAACATTAATACATACTGGATATTAAAGAAGAAATCCCTTGGAGAGATCTCCATGGCTTTCAGACTGAAAGAGAGAAAGAGGAGAGAGAGAGGGGAGAGAGAGAGAGAGAGAGAGAGAGAGAGAGAGAGAGAGAGAGAGAGAGAGAGAGAGAGAGAGAGAGAGAGAGAGAGAGAGAGAGAGAGAGAGAGAGAGAGAGAGAGAGAGAGAGAGAGAGAGAGAGAGAGAGAGACAGACAGACAGAGAGAGAGAGAGCGATGGGAGAGAGAGAGAGAGAGAGAGAGAGAGAGAGAGAGGGAAGGGAAGGGAAGGGAAGGGAAGGGAAGGGAAGGGAAGGGAAGGGAAGGGAGGAGAGCGAGGGAATTGGAGGATTTGGAGAGTGGATCAGTGTAAAAGCCCCTCAGTTGTAAGGAGTTTAGTGGTGGGGTGGAAATATGGAAAACTGTGACCCTTTGTAAACTCGTCCTGCACCCACTTCCCTGACTCCCCCCATCCTCCTCACCCCTCCTTCCATCCCTCGCTCAATCCTATCCCACGAGAGAACACACACACATATGCACATACGCAGTCTCACTCTAGACAGACAGACACGCACACACACACACTCCCTCTGGTCTCCAAGTCCACAGCTTCACACGGCCCCTCAGCTTCACACGGCCCCTCGCGACCCACCAAACATCTGTTTCAGGATCAGAGTTCCAGTGACACAGCCCTCTAACACGTACCATTACAGAGATCACACACGCACAGTTCCCGGAAAATGCACAGCTACAGAGTTCACACAAAGACAACTATCCACTCACATCTCTCTCCCACACATACTGCTACATAGATCTCACCTAAACACCCAGCCCTCTCTCAGCCCTCTCCCAGCCCGCTCCCAGCCCTCTCTCAGCCCTCTCCCAGCCCTCTCTCAGTCCTCTCCCAGTCCTCTCCCAGCCCTCTCTTAGCCCCTCTCCCAGGCCTCTCCCAGCCCTCTCCCCCTTTCTCAGCCCCTCTCCCAGCCCTCTCCCAGCCTTCTCCCTCTCTCAGCCCTCTCTCAGCCCTCTCCCAGCCTCTCCCAGCCCTCTCCCAGTCCTCTCCCAGTCCTCTCCCAGCCCCCTCTCTCAGCCCTCTCCCAGTCTCTCAGCCCTCTCCCAGCCCTCTCTCTCCCAGCCCTCTCCCAGGCCTCTCCCAGCCCTTTCTCAGCCTTCTCCCAGTCCTCTCCCAGCCCTCTCCCAGCCCCAGTCCTCTCTCAGCCCTCTCTCAGCCCTCTCTCCCAGCCCTCTCTCAGCCCCTCCCAGGCCTCTCAGCCCTTTCTCAGAGGCCTCTCCCAGCCCCTTTCTCAGCCCTCTCCCAGGACCTCTCCCAGCCCTTTCTCAGCCCTCTCCCAGGCCTCTCCCAGCCCTCTCTCAGCCCTCTCCCAGCCCTCTCCCAGCCCTCTCCCAGCCCTCTCCCAGACCTCTCCCAGCCCCTCTCTCAGCCCCTCCCAGCCCTCTCAGTCCCTCTCCCAGGCTTCTCCCAGCCCTTTCTCAGCCCTCTCCCAGGCCTCTCCCAGCCCTCTCTCAGCCCTCTCCCAGAGCCCTCTCCCAGAGCCCTCTCCCAGCCCTCTCTCAGCCCTCTCCCAGACCTCTCCCAGCCCTCTCCCAGCCCCTTTCTCAGCCCTCTCCCAGGCCTCTCCCAGCCCCTTCCTCAGCCCTCCTCTCAGCCCTCTCCCAGCCCTCTCCCAGGCCTCTCCCAGCCCTCTCCCAGACCTCTCAGCCCTCTCTCAGCCCCCTCTCCCAGGCCTCTCCCAGCCCTTTCTCAGCCCTCTCCCAGACTCTCCCTCCCAGCCCTCTCTCAGCCCTCTCCCAGACCTCTCCCAGCCCTCTCCCAGGTCCTCTCCCAGCCCCCTCTCCCAGCCCTCTCTCAGCCCAGTCTCTCAGCCCTCAGCCTCTCCCAGAGCCCTCTCTCTCCCAGCCCTCTCCCAGACCTCTCCCAGCCCTCTCCCAGCCCTTTCTCAGCCCTCTCCCAGACCTCTCCCAGCCCTCTCTCAGCCCTCTCCCAGCCCTCTCCCAGGCCTCTCCCAGCCCTTTCTCAGCCCTCTCCCAGCCTTCTCCCAGTCCTCTCACACAAAAATAATACAAATAATGCATTACATTTTTACATCGTTCTTCAAGGACCCATTTTCGCTTTACAATTGTAGAAACAAATAAACTAGATACAATACATGTACTAGTATTGTGCTAACTGGTTCCATTTAATGGCATCAAAGAACTCTCCGCTAAAAACAATATAAATTAAATCATTTTTATTACAACCAGCTTTAGGACTCATTCACAGCTCGAGTTCAGGCTACATCAGGCTCTCCACATAACATCAATCTGTTCTTACCTGAGCTCAAGTTCCATTGGGGAAAGCCGGCATGTTGGTCACTCACACGACACAAGTTCACTTGTACCCTGTACACGAATGTCTCAGCAGAACAACAAGCTGAAAGCACCTGAAAACTTCACCCCCACCACCCCACGCCACCACCAAACCACCACCCCCACCAAACCACTCCTCCAACCAAACCACTCCTCCCACCTACACACATGCACTCAGGGGCCCCGTGAAGGCCCAGCTGGCTTGAAGGGCATGTGGGTGGCGGTGCCAAACGCAGAGCCGACAGTAAGACCATGGTCCTGCAGCTGAGAGTGACTTCTATCTAGCACCAGAATGAATGGTCAACGTCATGGATGGAGAGAAAGAGAGGAAAAGAAGGATGGAGAGAAAAGGAAGGGAGGAGAAGTGTTTCCCAGTCCAACAAGCAGTTACTGTGCTCCTCCCGAGAGGAGGCAGGGAGAGAGACAGGAAAGAAGGGGGACAAGGGGGGGGCAAGTGAGAAAAAACGAGAGAAATTGAGCCCCCACAAAAATGTGAGGCAGGAAAAAAGGAGTGGGAGGGAAGGCTTTACACATTCTATCCTCATGACATCATTCTCTCCCCTCTTCTCTAGTTCTTTCTCTTCTATCAATCCCTCTCTTCTCCTGCCGGGGAACATGTGCAGAGCAGGCCTCTTCCCCACAAGGTTGAGCGAGCACACACACGCACGCACGCACACACACACACACACACACACACACACACACACACACACACACACACACACACACACACACACACACACACACACACACACACACACACACACACACACACACACACACACACACACACACACACACACACACACACAATAAATATTCCTATCATCTCCTCTTCCTGCTCTGGGAGAGGCTGTTTCTAATTCCAGATGAAGGCCCTGGGGCGTATGGGGCCGGATGTACTGTGGGCTCTGGGGTATGCCCTTCCTCAAGCCCTCTCACCCCTTTTCCCCCTCCCGGCTCTCTCTCCCTCTCCTCTGCCCTTTCTTTTTACCCTGCTTGACTCTTTCTCCTCTCGTTCTCCCTCTCCGCTCTCTCCCTCTCCCTCTCCTCTCTCTCCCTCTCCTTTCTCTCTCCTCTCCTCTACCCCTCCTCTACCTCTCCTCTCCTCTCTTTCTCCCTCTCCGCTCTCTCTCTCTCCCTCTCACTCTCCTCTCCTCTACCCCTCCTCTACCTCTCCTGTCCTCTCTTTCTCCCTCTCCTCTCTCTCCCTCTCCTCTGCCCTTACCTTTTACCCTGCTTGACTCTTTCTCCTCTCCTCTCTTTCCCCCTCTCCGCTCTCTCTCTCTCTCCCTTTCCTCTCTCTCCCTCTCCTTTCTCTCTCCTTTCTCTCTCCTCTCCTCTACCTCTCCTCTCTTTCTCCCTCTCCTCTCTCTCTCTTCCTCTCCTCTCTCTCACTCTCCTTTCTCTCTCCTCTCCTCTACCCCTCCTCTACCTCTCCTCTCCTCTCTTTCTTCCTCTCCTCTCTCTCTCTCCCTCTCCTCTCTCTCCCTCTCCCTCTCCTTTCTCTCTCCTCTCCTCTCCCCTACCCCTCCTCTACCTCTCCTCTCTTTCTCCCTCTCCTCTCCCTCTCCTCTTCTCTCTCTCTCCCTCTCCTCCTCTCTCTCTACCTCTCATCTCTTTCTCCCTCTCCTCTCCCTCTCTCTCTCTCTCCCCTCTCCTCTCCTCTCTTTCTCCCTCTCCTCTCTCTCTCTCTCCCTCTCCTCTCTCCTTCTCCTCTCATCTCTCTCTTCCTCTTCTCTCTCTTTCTCCTCTCTTCTCTCTCTCCCTCTCCTCTCCTATATCCCTCCTCTCTGTCCCTCTCCTTTCTCTCTCCTCTCCTCTACCTCTCCTCTATCTCTCCTCTCCTCTCTTCTCTCTCCTTCTCCTCTCTCACATCTCCTCCACCTCCCCTCTTTCTTAGTCTCTCTCTCCCTGACTATTCTCCTCTATCTTAGTCTCTCTCCCTGAGTATTCTCCTCTATCTTTGTCCCTCTCTCCCTGAGTATTCTCCTCTATCTTAATCCCTCTCTCCCTGAGTATTCTCCTAGACCGCACAAAAAAGACTCATATATACATATATATAAATGTCGTGCTATACTGTAGAGGCCTACACATACAGGATGTTTCAGACACACACCCACACACGCACGCACGCATGCACACACAGCTGCTATGAAGTCCCATCTTTCTTTACAGTAGAAACTATGAATTCATATTCCTTTACCATTTAGCTGACAGTAAATTATAAACTCATGATTCCAACTTGATGTGTTTGTCATTTCTCTAAAAGAAAGAGTCAGAAAGACACAGTGACATATGGCCTGTCTCCACAAGTTCTACTAGGAGAGAGCGCTCATGTTAATTACTTCTGCCCTGTCTGTCTCTCAAACAGAGCAAGTGACAGAGAGAAGAGCGAGAGAGAGAGACGGGGGGAGAGAGAGAGAGAGAGAGAGAGAGAGAGTGAGAGAGAGAGACAGGGAGAGAGAGAGAGCAGGGGCGAGAGAGAGCGAGCGAGAGAGGGAGACGGGTAGAGAGAGAGAGACGGGTAGAGAGAGATCAGGGGAGAGAGAGAGAGACAGAGGAATAACAGAGGAATTTGCGTTAATGGCAACTTGGGGAAAATTCTCTGCGGTATTATAAATAGCAGACTACATAATTTCCTTGATGAACACAACGTCCTGAGCAGAAGCCAGATTGGATTTCTAAAAAATGATTGTACAACAGACCACATTTACACCCTCCACACTCTAATTGATAAACAAGTCAACCAAAACAAAGGCAAAATCTACTCGTGTTTTGTAGATTTCAAGAAAGCATTTGATTCAATTTGGCACAAACGTCTTTTTTTATAAATTAATAGATAGTGGTATTGGAGGGAAAACACATGATTTTATTAAATCAATGTACACTAAAAACAAATGTGCGGTTAAAATTGGCAACAAGAAAACAGACTTCTTCTCTCAGGGACGGGGAGTGAATCAGGGCTGCCCAATAAGTCCAACACTATTTAACATCTACATAAATTTATTGGCAAAAACATTAGAAGAATCGTCAGCACCTGGTATCACCGTACACAACACTGAAATCAAGTGTCTGCTGTACGCAGATGACCTGGTGCTGCTGTCTCCCACTAACGAGGGTCTGCTGTAGACAGATGACCTGGTGCTGCTGTCTCCCACTAAGGAGGGTCTGCTGTAAGACAGATGACCTGGTGCTACTGTCTCCCACTAAAGAGGGGTTACAGCAGCACCTAGATCATCTTCACAGGTTCTGTCAGACCTGGGCTCTGACCGTTAACCACAGGTTCTGTCAGACCTGGGCTCTGACCGTTAACCACAGGTTCTGTCAGACCTGGGCTCTGACCGTTAACCACAGGTTCTGTCAGACCTGGGCTCTGACCGTTAACCACAGGTTCTGTCAGACCTGGGCTCTGACCGTTAACCACAGGTTCTGTCAGACCTGGGCTCTGACCGTTAACCACAGGTTCTGTCAGACCTGGGCTCTGACCGTTAACCACAGGTTCTGTCAGACCTGGGCTCTGACCATTAACCACAGGTTCTGTCAGACCTGGGCTCAGACCTGGGCTCTTAACATCCTTATCATTTATCGCCCTCCAGGTCCCCTCGGAGAGTTCATCAATGAGCTTGATGCCTTGATAAGCTCCTTTCCTGAGGACGGCTCACCTCTCACAGTTCTGGGCGACATTAACCTCCCCACGTCTACCTTTGACTCATTCCTCTCTGCCTCCTTCTTTCCACTCCTCTCCTCTTTTGACCTCACCCTCTCACCTTCCCCCCCTACTCACAAGGCAGGCAATACGCTCAACCTCATCTTTACTAGATGCTGTTCTTCCACTAACCTCATTGCAACTCCTCCAAGTCTCCGACCACTACCTTGTATCCTTTTCCCTCTCGCTCTCATCCAACACTTCCCACACTGCCCCTACTCGGATGGTATCGCGCCGTCCCAACCTTGCTCTCTCTCTCCCGCTACTCTCTCCTCTTCCATCCTATCATCTCTTCCCTCTGTTCAAACCTTCTCCAACCTATCTCCTGATTCTGCCTCCTCAACCCTCCTCTCCTCCCTTTCTGCATCCTTTGACTCTCTATGTCCCCTATCCTCCAGGCCGGCTCGGTCCTCCCCTCCCGCTCCGTGGCTCGACGACTCATTGCGAGCTCACAGAACAGGGCTCCGGGCAGCCGAGCGGAAATGGAGGAAAACTCGCCTCCCTGCGGACCTGGCATCCTTTCACTCCCTCCTCTCTACATTTTCCTCCTCTGTCTCTGCTGCTAAAGCCACTTTCTACCACTCTAAATTCCAAGCATCTGCCTCTAACCCTAGGAAGCTCTTTGCCACCTTCTCCTCCCTCCTGAATCCTCCTCCCCCCCCCCTCTGCAGATGACTTCGTCAACCATTTTGAAAAGAAGGTCGACGACATCCGATCCTCGTTTGCTAAGTCAAACGACACCGCTGGTTCTGCTCACACTGCCCTACCCTGTGCTCTGACCTCTTTCTCCCCTCTCCAGATGAAATCTTGCGTCTTGTGACGGCCGGCCGCCCAACAACCTGCCCGCTTGACCCTATCCCCTCCTCTCTTCTCCAGACCATTTCCGGAGACCTTCTCCCTTACCTCACCTCGCTCATCAACTCATCCCTGACCGCTGGCTACGTCCCTTCCGTCTTCAAGAGAGCGAGAGTTGCACCCCTTCTGAAAAAACCTACACTCGATACCTCCGATGTCAACAACTACAGACCAGTATCCCTTCTTTCTTTTCTCTCCAAAACTCTTGAACGTGCCGTCCTTGGCCAGCTCTCTCGCTATCTCTCTCAGAATGACCTTCTTGATCCAAATCAGTCAGGTTTCAAGACTAGTCATTCAACTGAGTCTGCTCTTCTCTGTATCACGGAGGCGCTCCGCACTGTAAAAAGCTAACTCTCTCTCCTCTGCTCTAATCCTTCTAGACCTATCGGCTGCCTTCGATACTGTGAACCATCAGATCCTCCTCTCCACCCTCTCCGAGTTGGGCATCTCTCGGCGCGGCCCACGCTTGGATTGCGTCCTACCTGACAGGTCGCTCCTACCAGGTGGCGTGGCGAGAATCTGTCTCCTCACCACGCGCTCTCACCACTGGTGTCCCCAGGGCTCTGTTCTAGGCCCTCTCCTATTCTCGCTATACACCAAGTCACTTGGCTCTGTCATAACCTCACATGGTCTCTCCTATCATTGCTATGCAGACGACACACAATTAATCTTCTCCTTTCCCCTTCTGATGACCAGGCGGCGATCGCATCTCTGCATGTCTGGCAGACATATCAGTGTGGATGACGGATCACCACCTCAAGCTGAACCTCGGCAAGACGGAGCTGCTCTTCCTCCCGGGAAGGACTGCCCGTTCCATGATCTCACCATCACGGTTGACAACTCCATTGTGTCCTCCTCCCAGAGCGCTAAGAACCTTGGCGTGATCCTGGACAACACCCTGTCGTTCTCAACTAACATCAAGGCGGTGGCCCGTTCCTGTAGGTTCATGCTCTACAACATCCGCAGAGTACGACCCTGCCTCACACAGGAAGCGGCGCAGGTCCTAATCCAGGCACTTGTCATCTCCCGTCTGATTACTGCAACTCGCTGTTGGCTGGGCTCCTGCCTGTGCCATTAAACCCCTACAACTCATCCAGAACGCCGCAGCCCATCTGGTGTTCAACCTTCCCAAGTTCTCTCACGTCACCCCGCTCCTCCGCTCACTCCACTGGCTTCCAGTTGAAGCTCGTATCCGCTACAAGACCATGGTGCTTGCCTACGGAGCTGTGAGGGGAACGGCACCTCAGTACCTCCAGGCTCTGATCAGGCCCTACACCCAAACAAGGGCACTGCGTTCATCCACCTCTGGCCTGCTCGCCTCCCTACCACTGAGGAAGTACAGTTCCCGCTCAGCCCAGTCAAAACTGTTCGCTGCTCTGGCCCCCCAATGGTGGAACAAACTCCCTCACGACGCCAGGACAGCGGAGTCAATCACCACCTTCCGGAGACACCTGAAACCCCACCTCTTTAAGGAATACCTAGGATAGGATAAAGTAATCCTTCTCACCCCCCCCCCCTAAAAGATTTAGATGCACTATTGTAAAGTGGCTGTTCCACTGGATGTCATAATGTGAATGCACCAATTTGTAAGTCGCTCTGGATAAGAGCGTCTGCTAAATGACTTAAATGTAATGTAAATGTTAACCACAGGTTCTGTCAGACCTGGGCTCTGACCGTTAACCACAGGTTCTGTCAGACCTGGGCTCTGACCATTAACCACAGGTTCTGTCAGACCTGGGCTCTGACCGTTAACCACAGGTTCTGTCAGACCTGGGCTCTGACCATTAACCACAGGTTCTGTCAGACCTGGGCTCTGACCATTAAACACAGGTTCTGTCAGACCTGGGCTCTGACCATTAACCACAGGTTCTGTCAGACCTGGGCTCTGACCATTAACCACAGGTTCTGTCAGACCTGGACTCTGGGCTCTGACCATTAACCACAGGTTCTGTCAGACCTGGACTCTGACCGTTAACCTAAAAAAAACACAAATATAATGATATTCCAAAAAAGGTCCGGAAATAACACAGTTCTATTAGAGCACACCAGAAACTACACATATCTAGGACTAAATATCAGTAACACAGGTAGCTTTCACATGGCTGTGAATGAGCTGAGAGACAAAGCAAGAAGAGCATTCTATGCCATTAAAAGGAACATCAAAATCGAAATTCCAATTAGAATCTGGCTCAAAATGTTTCAATCAGTTATAGAACCAATTCTCTATATGGCAGTGAAGTATGAGGTCCAATCTCTAATAATGAATTCACCAAATGGGACAAACATCCAATCGAAATACTGCATGCAGGGTTTTGCAAGGCTGTATTGCAAGTGCAAAGAAAAACTCAAAATAACGCATGTAGAGCAGAATTGGGCAAATACCCCCTCCTCATTTGAATAGAAAAAAGAGCCATCACATTTTACAACCATCTAAAAACAAGTGACCCCAAAACATTCCACCACACAGCTCTACAATGCCAAGAGATGAAAAAAGAGAAGAGTCCCCTCAGCCAGCTGGTTCTGAGGCTCAGTTCACCAACCCAAACCAACCCCATAGAGCCTCAGGACAGAACTCAGAAAATCTGGCCCAACCAAATCAACACAAAACAAAAGAAAAATATATCACCTATTGGAAAGACACCACAAAATATCAAAGTAAACTTCAATGCTATTTGGCTATAAACAGACAGTACATGATGGCAGACTATCTGACCACTGTGACTGATAGAAAACTAAGGAAAACATTGACTAGGTACAGACTCAGAGAGCACAGTCTGGCTATAGAGACCGGTCGCCACAGACAAACCTGGCTGCCCAGAGAGGACAGTCTGGCTATAGAGACCGGTCGTCACAGACAAACCTAAGACAATATTTCTTTCCCGGGTAGAGAGAGAGAGAGAGAGAGCGAGAGAGAGAGAGAGAGAGAGAGAGAGAGAGAGAGAGAGAGAGAGAGAGAGAGAGAGAGAGAGAGAGAGAGAGAGAGAGAGAGAGATGGGTAGAGAGAGAGGGAGACGGGTAGAGAGAGAGACGGGTAGAGAGAGATGGGTAGAGAGAGAGACGGGTAGAGAGAGAGAGAATGGAAGAGAGAGAGACGGGTAGAGAGAGAGATACGGGTAGAGAGAGAGAGAGAGACGGGTAGAGAGAGAGAGAGAGAGAGAGAGAGAGAGAGAGAGAGAGAGAGAGAGAGAGATGGGTCGAGAGAGAAAGACAGGTAGAGAAAGAGAGAGAGCGACGGGTAGGGAGAGAGAGAGAGAGAGATGGGTAGAGAGAGACAGCGAGAGAGAGATGGGCCGAGAGAGAAAGACGGTAAAAGAGAGAGAGAGACGGGTAGAGAGAGAGAGAGAGAGAGAGAGAGAGAGAGAGAGAGAGAGAGAGAGAGAGAGAGAGAGAGAGAGAGAGAGAGAGAGAGAGAGAGACAGAGAGAGAGAGAGAGAGAGAGACAGAGAGAGAGCGAAAGACAGAGAGAGATACATGAGAGAGAGAGATACATGAGAGAGAGAGAGAGCGAGAGACGGGTAGAGAGAGAGAGAGACGGGAAGAGAGAGAAATGGGTAGAGAGAGAGAGAGAGAGACGGGTAGAGAGAGAGAGACCGGTAGAGAGAGAGAGAGAGAGAGAGAGAGAGAGAGAGAGAGAGAGAGTGACGGGTAGAGAGAGAGAGAGACGGGAAGAGAGAGAAATGGGTAGAGAGAGAGAGAGAGAGACGGGTAGAGAGAGAGAGACCGGTAGAGAGAGAGAGAGACGGGTAGAGAGAGAGAGAGAAAGAGACGGGTAGAGAGAGAGATGGGCCGAGAGAGAGAGATGGGCCGAGAGAGAAAGACGGGTAGAGAGAGAGACGGGTAGAGAGAGAGAGAGAGAGAGAGAGAGAGAGAGAGAGAGAGAGAGAGAGAGAGAGAGAGAGAGAGAGAGTGACGGGTAGAGAGAGAGAGAGACGGGAAGAGAGAGAGAGACAGGTAGAGAGAGAGAGATGGAGAGAGAGCGAGAGAGGGTAGAGAGAGAAAGATGGGTGTAGCGAAAGTGCGAGAGAGAGAGACGGGTAGAGAGAGAGACGGGTAGAGAGAGAGATGGGTCGAGAGAGAGAAAGAGAGAGAGAGAGAGAGAGAGAGAGAGATAAACAGAGAGAGAGAGAGACGGGTAGAGAGAGAGACGGGTAGAGAGAAACGGGTAGAGAGAGAGAAACGGGAAGAGAGAGAGACGGGTCGAGAGAGAGAGAGACGGGTAGAGAGAAAGAGACGGGGTGGAGAGAGGGACAGGTCGAGAGAGAAAGACAGGTAGAGAGAGAGAGAGATGGGTAGAGAGAGAGAGAGAGATGGGCCGAGAGAAAAAGACGGGTAGAGAGAGAGAGAGAGAGAGATGGGTAGAGAGAGAGAGAGAGACGGGTAGAGAGAGAGAGAGAGAGAGACGGCTAGAGAGAGAGAGAAAGAGACGGGTAGAGAGAGAGACGGGTAGAGAGAGAGAGAAGGGAGAGAAAGATCGGTAGAGAGAGACAGGTAGAGAGAGAGAGAGAGACAGGTAGAGAGAGAGAGATGGAGAGAGAGCGAGAGAGAGGGTAGAGAGAGAAAGATGGGTGTAGCGAAAGCGAGAGAGAGAAAGAGAGAGAGACGGGTAGAGAGAGACGGGTAGAGAGAGAGATGGGTCGAGAGAGAAAGAGAGACAGAGAGAGACAGAGAGAGAGACAGAGAGAGAGACAGAGAGAGATCACCACCTTCCGGAGACACCTGAAACCCCACCTCTTTAAGGAATACCTAGGATAGGATAAGTTATCCTTCTCACCCCCCTAAAAGATTTAGATGCACTATTGTAAAGTGGCTGTTCCACTGGATGTCATAAGGTGAATGCACCAATTTGTAAGTCGCTCTGGATAAGAGCGTCTGCTAAATGACTTAAATGTAAATGTAAATGTACCGTGGAATATGTGTCAACAGTAACCTTGGGAAAATCCTCTGCATTATTATTAACAGCAGACTCGTACATTTCCTCAATGAAAACAATGTACTGAGCAAATGTCAAATTGGCTTTTTACCAAATTACCGTACAACAGACCATGTATTCACCCTGCACACCCTAATTGACAACCAAACAAACCAAAACAAAGGCAAAGTCTTCTCATGCTTTGTTGATTTCAAAAAAGCCTTCGACTCAATCTGGCATGAGGGTCTGCTATACAAACTGATGGAAAGTGGTGTTGGGGGTAAAACATATGACATTATAAAATCCATGTACACAAACAACAAGTGTGCGGTTAAAATTGGCAAAAAACACACATACAGGGTCGTGGGGTTAGACAGGGATGCAGCTTAAGCCCCACCCTCTTCAACATATATATCAACGAATTGGCGCGGGCACTAGAAAAGTCTGCAGCACCCGGCCTCCCCCTGCTAGAATCCGAAGTCAAATGTCTGCTGTTTGCTGATGATCTGGTGCTTCTGTCACCAACCAAGGAGGGCCTACAGCAGCACCTAGATCTTATGCACAGATTCTGTCAGACCTGGGCCCTGACAGTAAATCTCAGTAAGACCAAAATAATGGTGTTCCAAAAAAGGTCCAGTCACCAGGACCACAAATTCAAATTCCATCTAGACACTGTTGCCCTAGAGCACACAAAAAACTATACATACCTTGGCCTAAACATCAGCGCCACAGGTAACTTCCACAAAGCTGTGAACGATCTGAGAGACAAGGCAAGAAGGGCATTCTATGCCATCAAAAGAAACAATAAATTTTAACATACCAATTAGGATTTGGCTAAAAATACTTGAATCAGTCATAGAGCCCATTGCCCTTTATGGTTGTGAGGTCTGGGGTCCGCTCACCAACCAAGATTTCACAAAATGGGACAAACACCAAATTGAGACTCTGCACGCAGAATTCTGCAAAAATATCCTCCGTGTATAACATAAAACACCAAATAATGCATGCAGAGCAGAATTAGGCCGATACCCACTAATTATCAAAATCCAGAAAAGAGCCATTAAATTCTACAACCACCTAAAAGGAAGCGATTCACAAACCTTCCATAACAAAGCCATCACCTACAGAGAGATGAACCTGGAGAAGAGTCCCCTAAGCAAGCTGGTCCTGGGGCTCTGTTCACAAACACAAACACACCCTACAGAGCCCCAGGACAACAGCACAATTAGACCCAACCAAATCATGAGAAAACAAAAGATAATTACTTAACACATTGGAAAGAATTAACAAAAAACAGAGCAAACTAGAATGCTATTTGGCCCTACACAGAGAGTACACAGCGGCAGAATACCTGACCACTGTGACTGACCCAAAATGAAGGAAAGCTTTGACTATGTACAGACTCAGTGAGCATAGCCTTGCTATTGAGAAAGGCCGTAGGCAGACATGGCTCTCAAGAGAAGACAGGCTATGTGCTCACTGCCCACAAAATGAGGTGGAAACTGAGCTGCACTTCCTAACCTCCTGCCCAATGTATGACCATATTAGAGATACATATTTCCCCCAGATCACACAGATCCACAAAGAATTCGAAAACAAATCCAATTTTGAAAAACTCCCATATCTACTGGGTGAAATTCCACAGTGTGCCATCACAGCAGCAAGATTTGTGACCTGTTGCCACGAGAAAAGGGCAACCAGTGAAGAACAAACACCATTGTAAATACAACCCATATTTATGCTTATTTATTTTATGTGTCCTTTAACTATTTGTACATTGTATATACATTGTATATATATATATATATAATATGACATTTGTAATGTCTTTACTGTTTTGAAACTTCTGTATGTGTAATGTTTACTGTTCATTTTCGTTGTTTTTCACCTTATATATTGACTTTGTATGTTGTCTACCTCACTTGCTTTGGCAATGTTAACACATGTTTCCCATGCCAATAAAGCCCTTGAATTGAATTGAATTGAATTGAGAGAGATGGGGAGGGAGAGAGAGAGAGAGAGAGAGAGAGAGAGAGAGAGAGAGAGAGAGAGAGAGAGAGAGAGAGAGAGAGAGAGAGAGAGAGAGAGAGAGAGAGAGAGAGAGAGAGAGAGAGAGAGAGAGACGGGTATAGAGAGAGACGGGTAGATCCCTGACAGGCCTCAGGAATGACCTCCTTCCCCAGTGACAGATCCCCGACAGGCCTCAGGAATGACCTCGTTCCCCAGTGACAGATCTCCGACAGTGACAGATCCCCGACAGGCCTCAGGAATGACCTCCTTCCCCAGTGACAGATCCCTGACAGGCCTCAGGAATGACCTCCTTCCCCAGTGACAGATCCCCGACAGGCCTCAGGAATGACCTCCTTCCCCAGTGACAGATCCCCGACAGGCCTCAGGAATGACCTCCTTCCCCAGTGACAGATCTCCGACAGGCCTCAGGAATGACCTCCTTCCCCAGTGACAGATCCCCGACAGGCCTCAGGAATGACCTCCTTCCCCAGTGACAGATCCCTGACAGGCCTCAGGAATGACCTACTTCCCCAGTGACAGATCTCCGACAGGCCTCAGGAATGACCTCCTTCCCCAGTGACAGATCCCTGACAGGCCTCAGGAATGACCTCCTTCCCCAGTGACAGATCCCTGACAGGCCTCAGGAATGACCTCCTTCCCCAGTGACCGATCCCTGACAGGCCTCAGGAATGACCTCCTTCCCCAGTGACAGATCCCTGACAGGCCTCAGGAATGACCTCCTTCCCCAGTGACAGATCCCTGACAGGCCTCAGGAATGACCTCCTTCCCCAGTGACAGATCCCTGACAGGCCTCAGGAATGACCTCCTTCCCCAGTGACAGATCCCTGACAGGCCTCAGGAATGACCTCCTTCCCCAGTGACAGATCCCTGACAGGCCTCAGGAATGACCTCCTTCCCCAGTGACAGATCCCTGACAGGCCTCAGGAATGACCTCCTTCCCCAGTGACAGATCCCTGACAGGCCTCAGGAATGACCTCCTTCCCAGTTCTTCACTTTCTTTTCTTATTGTACTTTTCAAAGTCACTGTGGCTTTAATCTCCCTTAGAAGCAGAGGGGAAGGGACAGTAGGTGACTTGCATTATGTTAATGAGACATTAGTGGAGTATCTGTGCCTATGTTTCCCTCTGGGGATAGAGGAATATAAGTAGCCTGTCGAAACCACTGTATGGGAGAGGCCTTCTGTTTTGGAGTCAGATGGGCATCGATGAAGATGTCACTCACGCACGCACACATATGAGTCGCTCACATATGACTCGCTCACATATGAGTCGCTCACATATGACTCGCTCACATATGACTCACTCACATATGACTCGCCCACATATGACTCGCTCACATATGAGTCGCTCACATATGACTCGCTCACATATGACTCACTCACATATGACTCGCTCACATATGAGTCTCTAACATATGAGTCGCTCACATATGACTCGCTCACATATGAGTCGCTCACGTATGACTCGATCACATATGACTCGCTCACATATGAGTCGCTCACATATGAGTCGCTCACATATGACTCGCTCACATATGACTCGCTCACATATGACTCGCTCACATATGACTCGCTCACATATGACTCGCTCACATATGACTCACTCACGTATGACTCGCTCACATATGACTCACTCACGTATGACTCGCTCACATATGACTCGCTCACATATGACTCGCTCACATATGACTCGCTCACATATGACTCGCCCACATATGACTCACTCACGTATGACTCGCTCACATATGACTTCGCTCACATATGACTTCGCTCACATATGACTCGCTCACATATGACTCACTCACGTATGACTCGCTCACATATGACTCGCTCACATATGACTCGCTCACATATGACTCGTCCACATATGACTCGCTCACATATGACTCGCTCACATATGACTCGCTCACATATGACTCGCTCACATATGACTCACTCACATGACTCGCTCACATATGACTCGCTCACATATGACTCGCCACGTATGACTCGCTCACATATGACTCGCTCACGTTTGACTTGCTCACATATGACTCGCTCACATATGAGTCTCTAACATATGAGTCGCTCACATATGACTCGCTCACATATGAGTCGCTCACGTATGACTTCGATCACATATGACTCGCTCACATATGAGTCGCTCACATATGAGTCGCTCACATATGACTCGCTCACATATGAGTCGCTCACATATGACTCGCTCACATATGAGTCGCTCACATATTATGACTCGCCCACATATGACTCGCTCACGTATGACTCACTCACATATGACTCGCTCACATATGACTCGCCCACATATGACTCGCTCACGTATGACTCACTCACATATGACTCGCTCACCTATGACTCGCTCACATATGACTCGCTCACATATGACTCGCTCACATATGACTCGCTCACGTATGACTCACTCACATATGACTCGCTCACATATGACTCGCTCACATATGACTCGCTCACGTATGACTCGCTCACGTATGACTCGCTCACATATGACTCGCTCACATATGACTCGCTCACATATGACTCACTCACGTATGACTCGCTCACATATGACTCGCTCACATATGACTCGCTCACATATGACTCGCTCACGTATGACTCGCTCACGTATGACTCGCTCACATATGACTCGCTCACATATGACTCACTCACGTATGACTCGCTCACATATGACTCACTCACGTATGACTCGCTCACATATGACTCGCTCACGTATGACTCGCTCACATATGACTCGCTCACGTATGACTCGCTCACATATGACTCGCTCACATATGACTCGCTCACATATGACTCGCTCACATATGACTCGCTCACATATGACTCGCTCACATATGACTCGCTCACATATGACTCGCTCACATATGACTCGCTCACATATGACTCGCTCACGTATGACTCGCTCACGTATGACTCGCTCACATATGACTCACTCACATATGACTCGCTCACATATGACTCGCCCACATATGACTCGCTCACATGACTCGCTCACATATGACTCGCTCACATATGACTCGCTCACGTATGACTCGCCCACATATGACTCGCTCACGTATGACTCGCCCCGCCTACACAAGCTCATGCCTGCAGTAGAAGAAACTAGCTAGGAGATTCATTCAGTGAAAAGTGATTCGCTCTGCTGAAAAGGTCAGAACTGAATGTGCCCTCCTCAAGGTAGAGCAGCAGAGAGTCTCTGGAAGAGGTCTTTAACCGAGAGAAGAAAACCCATCTAAAGGATGTCAGCAGCTCTGAGGTTTAAAGACACTTCTGTTAACAGCACTTCAAAATGGGTCACCAGAGAGAGTGTGTGTGTGTGGTGAGTGAGTGAGTGAGTGAGTGAGTGAGTGAGTGAGTGAGTGTGTGTCTCACCTTGAAGCCGATATGCCCCTTCTTGCAGCAGAGGCAGGCCAGCATGAGGAAGACGAAGGTGAAGAGACCAGAGAAGGAAACAGCCACAACCGCCAGAGAAGACGGCCAAGACATCCCACTTAGCGGAGCGCCATCTGCAAGACAGAGTTAATACAACCAGAGAGCCAATCAATATCTTTATTGACACAGTTGGGAAATTTGAAAAAAATAAAATAAAAAAGAGACTCGCATTAGGTTAATGAAGGAGTATCTGGGCCTATGCTTCCCTTTGAAACAACCCAGTCATTACCATCAGACAGTCCTCCCCAATTAAGGTGCCACCAACCTCCTGTGATACAAACTGGAAACTGTTGAGCGAGAAAAACCCGGCAGCGTTGCAGTTCTTGACACAAACCGGTGCGCCTGGCACCTACTACCATACCCCCGTTCAAAGGCACTTAAATCTTTTGTCTTGCCCATTCACCCTCGGAATGGCACACATACACAATCCATGTCTCGATTATCTCAAGGCTTAAAAATCATTCTTGAACCTGTCTCCTTCCTCTTCATCTACACTGATTAAAGGTAATTTAACATCAATAAGGGATCATAGCTTTGACCTGGATTCACCTGGTCAGTCAGTCATGGAAAGAGCAGGTGTTCCTCATGTTTTGTACACTCAGTGTATATACACATAAGATACATAGTGAGATTGGTTACAGTGGTTAAAAGGATCCGATAGTAGCAGCGATCGTGCAGAAGAAGAAGCCAGACGGAACGTCACGCTGCGGGAGGCACTAGCATCTTCTTCTACCAAAGACATGAGTTATTCCTGGTCATTTAGCAGACGCTCTTTTCCAGATCGGTTACGGCTTAGTGCCTTGCTAATGGGCATGATATAATGTAGTGTACTACCCTTTGGGCCCTGGTCTAAAGTAGTGCACTACCCTTTGGTCCCTGGTCTAAAGTAGTGCACTACCCTTTGGGCCCTGGTCTAAAGTAGTGCACTACCCTTTGAGCCCTGGTCTAAAGTAGTGCACTACCCTTTGAGCCCTGGTCTAAAGTAGTGCACTACCCTTTGGGCCCTGGTCTAAAGTAGTGCACTACCCTTTGGGCCCTGGTCTAAAGTAGTGCACTACCCTTTGGGCCCTGGTCTAAAGTAGTGCACTACCCTTTGGTCCCTGGTCTAAAGTAGTGCACTACCCTTTGGGCCCTGGTCTAAAGTAGTGCACTACCCTTTGAGCCCTGGTATAAAGTAGTGCACTACCCTTTGAGTCCTGGTCTAAAGTAGTGCACTACCCTTGAGCCCTGGTCTAAAGTAGTGCACTACCCTTGAGCCCTGGTCTAAAGTAGTGCACTACCCTTTGAGCCCTGGTCTAAAGTAGTGCACTACCCTTTGAGCCCTGGTCTAAAGTAGTGCACTACCCTTTGGTCCCTGGTCTAAAGTAGTGCACTACCCTTGGTCCCTGGTCTAAAGTAGTGCACTACCCTTTGGTCCCTGGTCTAAAGTAGTGCACTACCCTTTGGTCCCTGGTCTAAAGTAGTGCACTACCCTTTGAGCCCTGGTATAAAGTAGTGCACTATAGTGAACCGTGCCATTTCAGACACAATCTACAGTACTTTCACTGTCTAATTGTGATGTAAGGTGAAACACAAACACAAACACACACACACGCACGATGTAAGACGAAATGGAATTACGCTGAAATATGAATTAAAGTTCTGAGTTGATGTTGGTGAATTTCTCTCACTTTACGTTATAATCTGAATGTTGCATTGACTAATTTACAAGCGTTTCGCTACACTCGCATTAACATCTGCTAACCATGTGTATGTGACCAATAACATCTGCTAACCATGTGTCTGTCACCAATAACATCTGCTAACCATGTGACCAATAACATCTGCTAACCATGTGTCTGTCACCAATAACATCTGCTAACCATGTGTCTGTCACCAATAACATCTGCTAACCATGTGTCTGTCACCAATAACATCTGCTAACCATGTGTCTGTGACCAATAACATCTGCTAACCATGTGTCTGTCACCAATAACATATGCTAACCATGTGTCTGTCACCAATAACATCTGCTAACCATGTGTATGTGACCAATAACATCTGCTAACCATGTGTCTGTCACCAATAACATCTGCTAACCATGTGTCTGTCACCAATAACATCTGCTAACCATGTGTCTGTCACCAATAACATCTGCTAACCATGTGTATGTGACCAATAACATCTGCTAACCATGTGTCTGTCACCAATAACATCTGCTAACCATGTGTCTGTCACCAATAACATCTGCTAACCATGTGTCTGTCACCAATAACATCTGCTAACCATGTGTCTGTCACCAATAACATCTGCTAACCATGTGTATGTGACCAATAACATCTGCTAACCATGTGTCTGTCACCAATAACATCTGCTAACCATGTGACCAATAACATCTGCTAACCATGTGTATGTGACCAATAACATCTGCAATAACATCTCATGTGTATGTGACCAATAACATCTCATGTGTATGTGACCAATAACATCTCATGTGTATGTGACCAATAACATCTCATGTGTATGTGACCAATAACATCTCATGTGTATGTGACCAATAACATCTCATGTGTATGTGACCAATAACATCTCATGTGTATGTGACCAATAACATCTCATGTGTATGTGACCAATAACATCTCATGTGTATGTGACCAATAACATCTCATGTGTATGTGATATATATAATATATCTGGTTGTTGTCAGTGAGCCTTAACATGTATATTTTACACAACACGGGGTTGAGAGGGACAGCGGTCGCCACAGAGACAGATTGGAGGATTTACAGCCTTCAGCTGGAAATCTCCTCTGTCGGTCCATGTCAAACACACACACGCATTCACACACTGTAATATTTGTGTTGTGGAGAAATGACCAGGCAGGAGACGGGAGTACAGTTAGTTTTCGTTTAGTCTACACAAGTTTGAAGGTACAATGGGGGGGGGGGGGGGGGGGGTACCAAAGCCAGGGCTGAACAGAGCTCTCCATTAATACTGAAGGAGGGTCTCAGATATTAATAGAGCTAATACAGCCTTTATTGAGAGACCAGGGGAGAGAAGGGAGGGCAGAGAAGAGACAGAGGGGTCTAAGAGAGACATTGAAGACAGAGGAGACAGAAGAGAAGAGGAGACGGGGGGAGACAGGGAGGACAGAGGAGAGAGAGGAGACAGAGGAGAGAGAGGAAACAGAGGAGAGAGAGGAAACAGAGGAGAGAGAGGAGACAGAGGAGAGAGAGGAGACAGAGGAGAGTGAGGAGACAGAGGAGAGAGAGGAAACAGAGGAGAGAGAGGAGACAGAGGAGAGAGAGGAAACAGAGGAGAGAGAGGAAACAGAGGAGAGAGAGGAAACAGAGGAGAGAGGGAACAGAGGAGAGAGAGAGGAAACAGAGGAGAGAGAGAGGAAACAGAGGAGAGAGAGAGGGAACAGAGGAGAGAGAGGAAACAGAGGAGAGAGAGGGGACAGAGGAGAGAGAGGGAACAGAGGAGAGAGAGGGAACAGAGGAGAGAGAGGGAACAGAGGAGAGAGAGGGAACAGAGGAGAGAGAGAGAGAGAGGGAACAGAGGAGAGAGAGGAGACAGAGGAGAGAGAGGAGACAGAGGAGAGAGAGGAAACAGAGGAGAGAGAGGGAACAGAGGAGAGAGAGGGAACAGAGGAGAGAGAGGGAACAGAGGAGAGAGAGGAGACAGAGGAGAGAGAGGAGACAGAGGAGAGAGAGGAGACAGAGGAGAGAGAGGAAACAGAGGGAGAGAGGAGACAGAGGAGAGAGAGGAGAGAGAGGAGACAGAGGAGAGAGAGGAAACAGAGGAGAGAGAGGAGACAGAGGAGAGAGAGGAGACAGAGGAGAGAGAGGAAGACAGAGGAGAGAGAGAGGAGACAGAGGAGAGAGAGGAGACAGAGGAGAGAGAGGAGACAGAGGAGAGAGAGGAAACAGAGGGAGAGAGAGGAGACAGAGGAGAGAGAGGAAACAGAGGAGAGAGAGGAAACAGAGGAGAGAGAGGAGACAGAGGAGAGAGAGGAGACAGAGGAGAGAGAGGAGACAGAGGAGAGAGAGGAAACAGAGGAGAGAGAGGAGACAGAGGAGAGAGAGGAGACAGAGGAGAGAGAGGAGACAGGGGGAAAAGAGGAGACAGGAGGGACAGAGGAGAGAGAGGAGACAGGAGGGACAGATGAGACAGAGGAGAGAGAGGAGACAGGGGGAAAAGAGGAGACAGGAGGGACAGAGGAGAGAGAGGAGACACGAGGGACAGAGGAGACAGAGGAGAGAGAGGAGACAGGAGGGACAGAGGAGACAGTGGAGAGAGGAAACAGAGGAGAGAGAGAGGAGATATTGGAGACAGAGCGAGATAGGAGCCTGCCCTACAGTTGATAAACATCGGAAGGTCTACATTATATTGACTGATGTGTGGTTGGAAGCCTAGCTGGGTTTAGCTGCAGACATGCGCGTGTGTGTGTGTGTGTGTGTGTGTGTGTGTGTGTGTGTGTGTGTGTGTGTGTGTGTGTGTGTGTGTGTGTGTGTGTGTGTGTGTGTGTGTGTGTGTGTGTGTGTGTGTGTGTGTGTGCGTGCGTGCGTGCGTGCGTGCGTGACCATGTGAGTGCAACGGCTGTTGGAAGGAGTGGAGGACCAAGGTGCAGTGTTCATCTTTATTATCTGAACTGAACACCGACAAACCAAAATAACCAAGAGAATGAACAAAAACCCGAAACAGTTCTGTCAGGTGCAGAAAGACACAAAACAGAAAACAACTACCCACAAAACCCATGTGTGAAAAAGCCTCTGAGTGTGTTTCTCAATCAGAGACAACGATAGACAGCTGTCCCTGATTGAGAACCACACCCGGCCAAACAACAATGAAATACAAAACATAGAAAATGAACATAGAATGTCCACCCTAGTCACACCCTGGCCTAACCAAAATAGAGAATCTATTTACCTCTCTATGGCCAGGGTGTGACAGTGAGTGACATGTTGTTCAACAGACCAGTTAATGAAAACACCATTCACCACTATTACCATCTAATATGTGTCAACAATAAATAAATTACTAGACACACACACACACACACACACACACACACACACACACACACACACACACACACACACACACACACACACACACACACACACACACACACACACACACACACACACACACACACACACAGTACATACACAATGCCTCTGTGTTGCGTTGTGGTTGGCTAGCTGGAGGAGATGTATGGGATTGACTCTCTCTCCACTAATGAAGCCAGTGCAGATGGAGAATACCCCTGACCTGCTCTGTTCTGTACTGAACATAGATCCTAAGAAAGACAAGACGCTGTCAGCTCCCTAAAGGGAGACAGAGAAATACAACAGGCACATCGCTCCATTTGGTGTTCTGGTATTTTATTAGGATCTTCGTTAGCTGTGGCAAAAACAGCAGCTACTCTTACTGTGGTCCACACAGTACATGAAACAGGACTTTATACAGGACATTTAACAGACAAGAACAGCTGAAGGACAGAACTACATACATTTCAACACGTAGCCGACATATCAGTACAAACACACAAACTATCTGGGTCAAAGGTCAAACAGGGGGAGAGGCGTTGGTGTTGCCTCATCTGTTTGCTGTTCATTTGAGTAATATGAGATGGATTTCTTGAAATTGTTCTGGATTTGTGGTCTGTGTCAGACCTGTGTTAGTTGACTATGCAAACAATTTGGGACTTTTCAACACATGAATGTGTCTTATATAAAGAAGAAGTGATGCAGTCAGTCTCTCCTCAACTCTTACCCAATAGAGACTAGCATGCATAGTATTTATATCAGCCCTGTGATTACAGTGAAGAGCAAGACGTGCCGTTCTGTTCTGGACCAGCTGCAGCTTAACTACATCTGAAGCACAGCCCTCATGAGAGGTTAGCCATTCTCAGAGAGAGCACTAATTCTTTTAAGAAAGGAGAGTGAGGAAAAAGAGAGAGATGGGGAGAGAGAGAGAGTGAGAGAGGTACATGAGAGAGAGAGGTACATGAGAGAGAGAGGTAAAAGAGAGAGAGAGCGATACATGAGAAAGAGAGAGAGAGGGGTACATGAGAGAGAGAGGTACATGACAGAGAGAGAGAAAGAGAGAGAGAGAGAGAGAGAGAGAGAGAGAGAGAGAGAGAGAGAGACAGACAGAGAGAGAGATACAGACAGAGAGAGAGAGAGAGAGAGAGAGAGAGAGAGAGACATATGCCCCCCAGGCACAACTATGACAACATAACCAACAAAAACAGGTCACAACTCCTGCAGCTCTGTCGCACGCTGGGTATGTGCGGTAGGTATGTGTGGTAGGCTTCGAGGGGACTCCTATGATAGGTACATCTATAGCTCATCTCTTGGCAGTAGAACTGTAGACTACTTTATCACTGACCTCAACCCAGAGTCTCTCAGAGCGTTCACAGTCAGCCCACTGACACCCCTATCAGACCACAGCAAAATCACAGTCTAATTGAACAGAGCAATACTCAATCATGAGGCATCAAAGCCAAAGGAACTGAGTAACATTAAGAAATGCTATAGATGGTAGTAATGCAGTTTGGAAACCTACCATAAAACAATTAGGCAACAACAAATTCAATCCCTTTTAGACAATTTCCTGGGTAAAACGTTCCACTGTAATAGTGAAGGTGTAAACTTGGCAGTAGAACATCTTCACAGTATATTTCACCTCTCAGCTTCCCTGTCAAATCTAAAAATCTCAAATAGAAAACCCGAAGAAAATGAACAACAATGACAAATGGTTTGATGAAGAATGCAAAAATCTAAGAACTGGAAAACCTGAGTCTCACCCTTCACTATGGTGAATCACTAAAACAATAGAAAAATACAATATGGAGAAAGAAGGAAATGCAAATCAGAAATCAGCTGAATGTAATGGAAAAATATACAGACTAAACACTTCTGGGAAAATTGGAAAACAATAAACAAACAACAACACAAAGAGTTATGTATCCAGAAAAGGAGATGTCTGGGTAAACCACTTCTCCAATCTTCTTGGCCCCATAACAAAGAATAAAGAGCAAAAACATAGACATTATCAAATACAAATCAACTATTAAAGACTAACTGAACCCACTGGATTCTCCAATTACATTGAATGAGTTACAGGACAAAATACAAACCCTCCAACCCAAAAAGGCCTGTGGTGTTGATGGTATCCTTAATGAAATTATAAAATATACAGACAACAAATTCCAATTGGCTATACTTAAACTCTTCAACATTATCCTTAACTCTGGCATCTTCCCCAATATTTGGAACCAAGGACTGATCACCCCAATCCACAAAAGTGGAGACAAATTTGACCCCAACAACTACCGTGGAATATGCGTCAACAGTAACCTTGGGAAAATCCTCAGCATTATCATTAACAGCAGACTCGTACATTTCCTCAATGAAAACGATGTACTGAGCAAATGTCAAAATGGCTTTTTACCAAATTACCGTACAACAGACCACGTATTCACCCTGCACACCCTAATTGACAACCAAACAAACCAAAACAAAGGCAAAGTCTTCTCATGCTTTGTTGATTTCAAAAAAGCCTTCGACTCAATTTGCCTTCTTTATACAAATTGATGGAAAGTGGCGTTGGGGGTAAAACATACAACATTTTTATTTGACCTTTATTTAACTTGGCAAGTCAGTTAAGAACAAATTCTTATTTTCAATGACAGCCTAGGAACAGTAGGTTAACTGCCTGTTCAGGGGCAGAATGACAGATTTGTACCTTGTCAGCTCGGGGATTTGAACTTGTAACCTTTGGGTTACTAGTCCAAACGCTCTAAACACTAGGCTACCCTGCCGGTTGGCTGATTGATAGCTGGTAACGAGTTACCTAGCTAGCTTCAGTTGAGGTATTCCAGTTCGGAGGTAAATAGAAATACTTTAGAAAAAAAAAAAAGCCAAATTGGATTTATACCAAAACACGACTGATCATATTTACACCCTACAGACCCTGATAGATCAACATGTCCACCAAAATAATACCAAAATATACGCTTGCTTTATCAACTTCCAAAAAGCATTTGATTCTATTTGGCATACAGGACTGTTCTACAAAGTTATTGAAAGTGTTGTAGGGGGTAAAACACATGACATAATTAAATCAATGTATACCGGCAATATGTGCAACATTAACATTGGCAAAGAAAATAACAGAATTCTTTAACCAGGAGCGGGGCCTTCGCCAGGGTTGCAATCTGAGCCCTGCACTCTTCAATATTTACATTAACGAATTGGCCACTATTCTAGAAAAATCCTCAGCCCCTTGTGTTGGTCTCCACAATTCAGAAGTTAAATGCCTACTCTTCGCAGATGACCTATGCCTTCTGTCACCCACAGCACATGGCCTCACCCAGAGCAGTTACCAGACCTGGGCCTAAACCCCACAGCACATGGCCTACAGCAGAGCCTGGACCTGCTAGAGCTACTGCCAGACCTGGGCCCTGGCAGTAAACCCCCACAGCACATGACCTACAGCAGAGCCTGGACCTGCTAGAGCAGTACTGCCAGACCTGGGCCCTGGCAGCAAACCCCACAGCACGTGGCCTACAGACCTGGGCCTGCCAGACCTGGCAGTAAACCCCAAAACAACTAAAATAATGATTTTCCAGAGAAGATCCAGATCTCAGGGAATTTGACCAAAGTTCTCAATTGGTATAAATTGGTATAAAATATATAGAGTACTGCACACACTACAATTACTTAGGTTTCAAAATAAGCTAAGCTGGACACCTTAATGATGCAGTGAATGAACTGAGAGAGAAAGCACG
>NC_068444.1:11874765-11899765 GCF_023373465.1 Oncorhynchus keta | reverse complement strand
GGTGGTAAATTACATTTTAATGGCATCGGACCGAGGCTCTGCATCTGTCCTCGTGCTCCTAGACCTTAATGCTGCTTTTGATACCATCGATCACCACATTCTTTTGGAGAGATTGGAAACCCAAATTGGTCTACACGGACAAGTTCTGGCCTGGTTTAGATCTTATCTGTCGGAAAGATATCAGTTTGTCTCTGTGAATGGTTTGTCCTCTGACAAGTCAACTGTAAATTTCGGTGTTCCTCAAGGTTCCGTTTTAGGACCACTATTGTTTTCACTATATATTTTACCTCTTGGGGATGTTATTCGAAAACATAAATGTTAACTTTCACTGCTATGCGGATGACACACAGCTGTACATTTCAATGAAACATGGTGAAGCCCCAAAATTGCCCTTGCTAGAAGCATGTGTTTCAGACATAAGGAAGTGGATGGAAACTTTCTACTTTTAAACTCGGACAAAACAGAGATGCTTGTTCTAGGTCCCAAGAAACAAAGAGATCTTCTGTTGAATCTGACAATTATAATCTTAATGGTTGTACAGTCGTCTCAAATAATACTGTGAAGGACCTCGGCGTTACTCTGGACCCTGATCTCTCTTTTGAAGAACATATCAAGACCATTTCAAGGACAGCTTTTTTCCATATACGTAACATTGCAAAAATCAGAAACTTTCTGTCCAAAAATGATGCAGAAAAATTAATCCATGCTTTTGTCACTTCTAGGTTAGACTACTGCAATGCTCTACTTTCCAGCTACCCGGATAAAGCACTAAATAAACTTCAGTTAGTGCTAAATACGGCTGCTAGAATCCTGACTAGAACCCAAAAATGTGATCATATTACTCCAGTGCTAGCCTCTCTACACTGGCTTCCTGTCAAAGCAAGGGCTGATTTCAAGGTTTTACTGCTAACCTACAAAGCATTACATGGGCTTGCTCCTACCTATCTCTCTGATTTGGTCCTGCCGTACATACCTACACGTACGCTACGGTCACAAGACGCAGGCCTCCTAATTGTCCCTAGAATTTCTAAGCAAACAGCTGGAGGCAGGGCTTTCTCCTATAGAGCTCCATTTTTATGGAACGGTCTGCCTACCCATGTCAGAGACGCAAACTCGGTCTCAACCTTTAAGTCTTTACTGAAGACTCATCTCTTCAGTGGGTCATATGATTGAGTGTAGTCTGGCCCAGGAGTGGGAAGATGAACGGAAAGGCTCTGGAGCAACGAACCGCCCTTGCTGTCTCTGCCTGGCCGGTTCCCGTCTTTCCACTGGGATTCTCTGCCTCTAACCCTATTACAGGGGCTGAGTCACTGGCTTACTGGGGCTCTCTCATGCCGTCCCTGGAAGGGGTGCGTCACCTGAGTGGGTTGATTCACTGATGTGGTCATCCTGTCTGGGTTGGCGCCCCCCCTTGGGTTGTGCCATGGCGGAGATCTTTGTGGGCTATACTCAGCCTTGTCTCAGGATGGTAAGTTGGTGGTTGAAGATATCCCTCTAGTGGTGTGGGGGGCTGTGCTTTGGCAAAGTGGGTGGGGTTATATCCTTCCTGTTTGGCCCTGTCCGGGGGTGTCCTCGGATGGGGCCACAGTGTCTCCTGACCCCTCCTTTCTCAGCCTCCAGTATTTATGCTGCAGTAGTTTATGTGTCGGGGGGCTGGGGTCAGTTTGTTATATCTGGAGTACTTCTCCTGTCCTATTCGGTGTCCTGTGTGAATCTAAGTGTGCGTTCTCTAATTCTCTCCTTCTCTCTTTCTTTCTCTCTCTCGGAGGACCTGAGCACTAGGACCATGCCCCAGGACTACCTGACATGATGACACCTTGCTGTCCCCAGTCCACCTGGCCGTGCTGCTGCTCCAGTTTCAACTGACCTGAGCCCTTGGACCATGCCCCAGGACTACCTGACATGATGACTCCTTGCTGTCCCCAGTCCACCTGACCGTGCTGCTGCTCCAGTTTCAACTGTTCTGCCCTATTATTATTCGACCATGCTGGTCATCTATGAACATTTGAACATCTTGGCCATGTTCTGTTATAATCTCCACCCGGCACAGCCAGAAGAGGACTGGCCACCCCACATAGCCTGGTTCCTCTCTAGGTTTCTACCTAGGTTTTGGCCTTTCTAGGGAGTTTTTCCTAGCCACCGTGCTTCTACACCTGCATTGCTTGCTGTTTGGGGTTTTAGGCTGGGTTTCTGTACAGCACTTTGAGATATCAGCTGATGTACGAAGGGCTATATAAATACATTTGATTTGATTTGATTCAGTCTGTGGTAGAACAGTGTGAAAACAACAGTGGCCAATAGTGGGGGGTTTTGACTGATGAGTAACTTCTGGAAATCATCTTCCAATATGAGGTCACAGTATTGTCACGACCCGCTCTGCCACACACTGATAACTGGAGTCACAGAGGACAGGTCCAGACATTACTCACAGCACAGTGTCCTGGACATCCGACAATGCTGCTTTTAAAGGCGTTTTCCCTGACATACTCAAAGATCGCATTCATGGTAAACGCTGCCCACGTTGGCTGAATCTGAAAACACCTTTGAATGTAAAGCGTGCTGTAACGCAGATCGGATTGAATCCTGGCCCAAGGCTCTCCTCTCTCCAGCCATCTACTCCTTAATACCTAAACCCAGCATGGAACCAATGAAAAACCGAGGGATAGTATGTCCTCACAATCTTACTGGAGGTATTCTGTTTTGAGACCAGCTCTGGTCATCAACCCCCCGAGTAGAGAGAGACAGGCTGGTACCCCCAACCACCCATGGAGGGACTGTCCTCTCACACACTGACAATTGTCTGAGTGTCTGACCACACACACACACACACACACAGGCACAAACACACACACACACACACAGTGTTCTCTACCTTGTCTGTATCTCTGAGTGAGTGTGGGACTGTGAATGGGGTCTTTTCAGACGCTGTAGGTCAGCCCGTACACAGGGTTCTCTTTGTAATCCTGTACAACGGAGGCTGCTGAGGGCAGGACGGCTCATCATAATGTCTGGAACGGAGGAAATGGAATGCCAGGAAACCATATGTTTGATGTATTTGATACCATTCTACTGATTCCGCTCCAGCCAATACCACAAGCCCTTCCTCCCCAATTAAGATGCCACCAACCTCCTGTGATCATGTCTTCTGTTTCTTCTCAGTATGACATCACTGTCTTCTGTTCTTCTCCGTATGACATCACTGTCTTCTGTTCTTCTCAGTATGACATCACTGTCTTCTGTTCTTCTCAGTATGACATCACTGTCTTCTGTTCTTCTCAGTATGACGTCACTGTCTTCTGTTCTTCTCAGTATGACATCACTGTCTTCTGTTCTTCTCAGTATGACATCACTGTCTTCTGTTCTTCTCAGTATGACATCACTGTCTTCTGTTCTTCTCAGTATGACATCACTGTCTTCTGTTCTTCTCAGTATGACGTCACTGTCTTCTGTTCTTCTCAGTATGACAGCACTGTCTTCTGTTCTTCTCAGTATGACATCACTGTCTTCTGTTCTTCTCAGTATGACGTCACTGTCTTCTGTTCTTCTCAGTATGACATCACTGTCTTCTGTTCTTCTCAGTATGACGTCACTGTCTTCTGTTCTTCTCAGTATGACAGCACTGTCTTCTGTTCTTCTCAGTATGACATCACTGTCTTCTGTTCTTCTCAGTATGACATCACTGTCTTCTGTTCTTCTCAGTATGACATCACTGTCTTCTGTTCTTCTCAGTATGACATCACTGTCTTCTGTTCTTCTCAGTATGACATCACTGTCTTCTGTTCTTCTCAGTATGACATCACTGTCTTCTGTTTCTTCTCAGTATGACATCACTGTATGTGTGTGTGAGATTGAGTGCAAACTTGTGTGCATGCACTTATGCATATGCATGAAAGAGCATCTTGACTGGCTGCATCACTGCCTGGTATTGCAATAGCACCGCCCTCAATCGCATGGCGCTACAGACGGTGGTGCGGAAAGCCCAGGACATCACTGGGGCACGAGGTTCGTGCCATCCAGGACATCTACAACTGGTGTGGTAGGAAGGCACGGAAAATCGTTAAAGACTCTAACCACCCAAGCCATCGACTATTCGCTCTGCTTCCGCACAGCAAGAGGTACCGGTGCATCAAGTCTGACACCAACAGGAGCTTGAACAGCTTCTATCCCCTACACACTGACAGGACTCTACACACTGACAGGACTCTACACACTGACAGGACTCTACACACTGACAGGACTCTACACACTGACAGGACTCTACACACTGACAGGACTCTACAAACTGACAGGACTCTACACACTGACAGGACTCTACACACTGACAGGACTCTACAAACTGACAGGACTCTACAAACTGACAGGACTCTACACACTGACAGGACTCTACACACTGACAGGACTCTACACACTGACAGGACTCTACACACTGACAGGACTCTACAAACTGACAGGACTCTACAAACTGACAGGACTCTACACACTGACAGGACTCTACACACTGACAGGACTCTACAAACTGACAGGACTCTACACACTGACAGGACCCTACACACTGACAGGACTCTACACACTGACAGGACCCTACACACTGACAGGACTCTACACACTGACAGGACTCTACACACTGACAGGACTCTACACACTGACAGGACCCTACACACTGACAGGACTCTACACACTGACAGGACTCTACACACTGACAGGACTCTACACACTGACAGGACTCTACACACTGACAGGACTCTACACACTGACAGGACTCTACAAACTGACAGGACTCTACACACTGACAGGACCCTACACACTGACAGGACTCTACACACTGACAGGACTCTACAAACTGACAGGACTACACACTGACAGGACCCTACACACTGACAGGACTCTACACACTGACAGGACACTACACACTGACAGGACTCTACACACTGACAGGACTCTACAAACTGACAGGACTACACACTGACAGGACCCTACACACTGACAGGACTCTACACACTGACAGGACACTACACACTGACAGGACTCTACACACTGACAGGACTCTACACACTGACAGGACTCTACACACTGACAGGACTCTACAAACTGACAGGACTACACACTGACAGGACCCTACACACTGACAGGACTCTACACACTGACAGGACCCTACACACTGACAGGACTCTACACACTGACAGGACCCAACACACTGACAGGACCCTACACACTGACAGGACTCTACACACTGACAGGACTCTACACACTGACAGGACCCTACAAACTGACAGGACTCTACACACTGACAGGACTCTACACACTGACAGGACCCTACACACTGACAGGACTCTACACACTGACAGGACTCTACACACTGACAGGACTCTACACACTAACAGGACTCTACACACTAACAGGACTCTACACACTGACTGATTGTCCATTTGGAAGACCCATTTGTGACCAAGCTTTAACTTCCTGACTGATGTCTTGAGATGTTGCTTCAACATATCCACATAATTGTCCTCCTCCGTGATGCCATCCATTTTGTGAAGTGCACCAGTCCCTCCTGCAGCAAAGCACCCCACAACATGATGCTGCCACCCCCATGCTTCATGGTTGGGATGGTGTTCTTCGGCTTGCAAGCCTCCCCCGTTTTCCTCCAAACATAACAATGGTCATTCGGGCCAAACAGTTCTATTTTTGTTTCATCAGACAAGATGACATTTCTCCAAAAAGTTGCAAACCGTAGTCTGGCTTTTTTTATGATGGTTTTGGATCAGTGGCTTCTTCCTTGCTGAGCGGCCTTTCAGGTTATGTCGATATAGAACTTGTTTTACTGTGGATATAGATACTTTTGTACCTGTTTCCTCCGGCATCTTCAGAAGGTCCATCCTGTTGTTCTGGGATTGATTTGCACTTTTGAACCAAAGTACGTTCGTTACTAGGAGGACAGAACGCATCTCCTTCCTGAGCGGAATGACGGCTGGGTGGTCCCATGGTGTTTATACTTGCGTACTATTGCTTATACAGATGAACCTGGTACCTTCAGGCGTTTAGAAATTGCTCCCAAGGATGAACCAGACTTGTGGAGGTCTACCATTTATTTTTCTGAGGTCTGATATCTTTTGATTTTCCTGGTACAGAGAGGCATAGGCAAGATACAGTAGATGGTATTGAGTACAGTATATACATATGAGATGAGTATGTAAACAAAGTGGCATAGTTAAAGTGGCTGGAGTTGAGTCAGTGTGTTGGCAGCAGCCACTCAATGTTAGTGGTGGCTGTTTAACAGTCTGATGGCCTTGAGATAGAAGCTGTTTTTCAGTCTCTCGGTCCCAGCTTTGATGCACCTGTACTGACCTCGCCTTCTGGATGATAGCGGGGTGAACAGGCAGTGGCTCGGGTGGTTGTTGTCCTTGATGATCTTTATGGCCTTCCTGTGACATCGGGTGGTGTAGGTGTCCTGGAGGGCAGGTAGTTTGCCCCGGTGATGCGTTGTGCATACCTCACTACCCTCTGGAGAGCCTTACGGTTGTGGGCGGAGCAGTTGCCGTACCAGGCGGTGATACAGCCCGCCAGGATGCTCGATTGTGCATCTGTAGAAGTTTGTGAGTGCTTTTGGTGACAAGCCGAATTTCTTCAGCCTCCTGAGGTTGAAGAGACGCTGCTGCTCCTTCTTCACGATGCTGTCTGTGTGGGTGGACCAAGTCAGTTTGTCTGTGATGTGTACGCCGAGGAACTTAAAACTTACTATCCTCTCCACTACTGTTCCATCGATGTGGATAGGGGGGTGTTCACTCTGCTGTTTCCTGAAGTCCACAATCATCTCCTTAGTTTTGTTGACGTTGACTGTGAGGTTGTCGACCTGGAATGCGAAGACCGACAACCGCCGAAACAGCTATTCTATAAAGACATTTCTGAATGGGACTCTGAAGTATCCATTCTTACCACAAAAGACTCCAGGGACGCAAAGAGAAGTTCAGATAAACTTTCCAACAGAAAGACGGGTGATGACACACTGAGCGTAAATATATATATTAATTGCAATTATTCCCGAATGTGTGAGCGTTCATGTGCAAAGGATTAGTATTTCTATCAATATAATTATCAACTGTGTAGAGTCTTCTGTCTTTCACGCCCTTCTCAGTCCCTTTTGTCTACCAAGCCGTCATACCGGTTTATATTGTCTTGGGAGATTTCAGTGGTTTGAGGACTGTTCAGCTCTTTAAATGAAATATCTTCCTTCTCCAATAGCCATGGTTCAGTAGCAGTCATCCAGGCCTGCCATGGTTCAGTAGCAGTCATCCAGGCCTGCCATGGTTCAGTAGCAGTCATCCAGGCCTGCCATGGTTCAGTAGCAGTCATCCAGGCCTGCCATGGTTCAGTCATCCAGGCCTGCCATGGTTCAGTAACAGTCATCCAGGCCTGCCATGGTTCAGTAGCAGTCATCCAGGCCTGCCATGGTTCAGTAGCAGTCATCCAGGCCTGCCATGGTTCAGTCATCCAGGCCTGCCATGGTTCAGTAACAGTCATCCAGGCCTGCCATGGTTCAGTAACAGTCATCCAGGCCTGCCATGGTTCAGTCATCCAGGCCTGCCATGGTTCAGTCATCCAGGCCTGCCATGGTTCAGTAACAGTCATCCAGGCCTGCCATGGTTCAGTAACAGTCATCCAGGCCTGCCATGGTTCAGTAGCAGTCATCCAGGCCTGCCATGGTTCAGTAACAGTCATCCAGGCCTGCCATGGTTCAGTCATCCAGGCCAAGAGGCAATGAAAAGTAACTGAGAAGGACTCCCTTTGGCACTAATTTCAAAACCTTGTGGTCATTTTTCAAAACTCAAGACACAAACCTCAAAACGTTCATCACTTGTAACACAGGCTGTCCAATGTTCAAAACATTGCATTGTGCATTCATGTCTTTAAAGAAACCTTGCACTTGCAGAATCATTGGTTCAAATAACTAATTTATCATGAAATACCATCGGACCATTCATTTAGATCACCCACACACAAGATACCGATAGTTTCACTGTGTAGTTGTTCGTACAATCATTAAATGTTGTAGTACAAAATATGTGTTTCATTATGGTACTACACGTAAATACATCACTGTAAAAGGACTAGTAGAGAGAATACTACAGACACAGTGGAATCATTGAACAAAATCTGTATCTGTATTAAAAAATGTATTGATGAAATACAATAAAATTACTCATAAGTTTCTTTGAATCAAAGCAAAAAATAATTAGCAACAACAAAAACAATACTGTACTTCTATATTCTATATTCTATATTCTGTATTCTGTATTCTATATTCTATATTCTGTATTCTATATTCTGTATTCTATATTCTGTATTCTATATTCTGTATTCTATATTCTATATTCTGTATTCTGTATTCTGTATTCTATATTCTATATTCTGTATTCTATATTCTATATTCTGTATTCTGTATTCTGTATTCTATATTCTGTATTCTATATTCTATATTCTGTATTCTATATTATATATTCTGTATTCTATATTCTATATTCTATATTCTGTATTCTATATTCTATATTCTGTATTCTGTATTCTATATTCTATATTCTGTATTCTATATTCTATATTCTGTATTCTGTATTCTATATTCTATATTCTATATTCTATATTCTATATTCTATATTCTGTATTCTATATTCTATATTCTGTATTCTGTATTCTATATTCTATATTCTATATTCTGTATTCTATATTCTATATTCTGTATTCTATATTCTATATTCTATATTCTGTATTCTATATTCTATATTCTGTATTCTATATTCTGTATTCTATATTCTATATTCTATATTCTGTATTCTATATTCTATATTCCCATCAACTCTGTCTTGTTGATTTGACCACAGGTTCTCATCCACATCACAATGGATGTTTTCATTGGCCAAACATCTTGGGAAGAATCTTCGGGCCAAACCTGATCGAATCCAAACCTGACACTGGTCCGCCGTGATGTCATTGGATGCATCATCCATAGCCTGGAGACGGATGGCTTGTTCGTGAGGGTGCCTATCATATACCTTCCACTTCCATGTGGAGAAACATTCCTCAATCGGGTTAAGGGAAGGAGAGTATGGGGTTATGTACAGGGTGGTAAATTGTGGATGGGCCTGAAACCACGCTTGCACCATTTGAGCATGGTGGAACCTGACATTATCCCACACAATGACATAGGTCACCCCATCACCCCTACAGACCTGATTTAGCTCATCAAGGAAGGTTACATTCGAACAGCGAATCATGTGGCTGCCTGCAACTCAATATATAGAGTATATAGAGTAGAGAGATTTAGTTGTTGTTCGACCTAACATTAGAACAGGCAAGATGCGTAATCTAAGCAACTTTGACCGTGGTATGATTGTTGATGCCACACATGGTGATTCCATCATCTCAGAAACAGCTGCCCTCCTGGGATTTTTACACACTACAGTCTCTAGAGTTTACAGAGAATGGTGCGATAAACAAAACACGTTCAGTGAGCCGCAGTTCTGTGGGCAAAACAACCTTGTTAATGAGAGAGGTCAGAGGAGAATGTCCAGACTTATTCAAGCTAACAGAAAGGCTACAAACGCTCAAATAACAGCTGTTTAAAACAGTGGTGTGCAGAAGGGCATCTCTTAACGTACAACACCGTGAATAATTCAGGCTGTTGTGGAGGCAACACACACACACACACAAACTGAAAGTCCTGTATCTGCATGGCCTCCAGGGTCAACAGAACAGTGCTGAGTAAACAACCTAGTGATGTTTTTTTGTGTGTGTGTGTGTGTGTGTGTGTGTGTGTGTGTGTGTGTGTGTGTGTGTGTGTGTGTGTGTGTGTGTGTGTGTGTGTGTGTGTGTGTGTGTGTGTGTGTGTGTGTGCGTGTGTGTGTGTTGCTGAAGCCCTAGCTAAGGCTGCCTGCTAAACAGTACAGAACAGAACAGGCAGGGAAAAATTCAGAATATCCAGGCACAACACTGAGCCTGGGGAAGGACACACGTCCGATACCTGGGCTTAAACATACTGTACAGACACACACACACACACACACACACACACACACACACACACACACACACACACACACACACACACACACACACACACACACACACACACACACACACACACACACACACACACACACACGCGCGCGACATGTCAAGTAGAAACATTTACATTTACATTTACATTTAAGTCATTTAGCAGACGCTCTTATCCAGAGCGACTTACAAATTGGTGCATACACCTTATGACAACCAGTGGAACAGCCACTTGCATCTAAATCTTGTTGGGGGGGGAGAAGGATTACCTACCCTTACTTACCCTATCCTAGGTATTCCTTGAAGAGGTGGGGTTTCAGGTGTCTCCGGAAGGTGGTGATTGACTCCGCTGTCCTGGCGTCGTGAGGGAGTTTGTTCCACCATTGGGGGCCAGAGCAGCGAACAGTTTTGACTGGGCTGAGCGGGAACTGTACTTCCTCAGTGGTAGGGAGGCGAGCAGGCCAGAGGTGGATGAACGCAGTGCCCTTGTTTGGGTGTAGGGCCTGATCAGAGCCTGGAGGTACTGAGGTGCCGTTCCCCTCACAGCTCCGTAGGCGAGCACCATGGTCTTGTAGCGGATGCGAGCTTCAACTGGAAGCCAGTGGAGAGAGCGGAGGAGCGGGGTGACGTGAGAGAACTTGGGAAGGTTGAACACCAGACGGGCTGCGGCGTTCTGGATGAGTTGTAGGGGTTTAATGGCACAGGCAGGGAGCCCAGCCAACAGCGAGTTGCAGTAGTCAAGACGGGAGATGACAAGTGCCTGGATTAGGACCTGCGCCGCTTCCTGTGTGAGGCAGGGTCGTACTCTGCGGATGTTGTAGAGCATGAACCTACAGGAACGGGACACCGCCTTGATGTTAGTTGAGAACGTCAGGGTGTTGTCCAGGATCACGCCAAGGTTCTTAGCGCTCTGGGAGGAGGACACAATGGAGTTGTCAACCGTGATGGCGAGATCATGGAACGGGCAGTCCTTCCCCGGGAGGAAGAGGAGCTCCGTCTTGCTGAGGTTCAGCTTGAGGTGGTGATCCGTCATCCACACTGATATGTCTGCCAGACATGCAGAGATGCGATTCGCCACCTGGTCATCAGAAGGGGGAAAGGAGAAGATTAATTGTGTGTCGTCTGCATAGCAATGATAGGAGAGACCATGTGAGGTTATGACAGAGCCAAGTGACTTGGTGTATAGCGAGAATAAGAGAGGGCCTAGAACAGAGCCCTGGGGGACACCAGTGGTGAGAGCGCGTGGTGAGGAGACAGATTCTCGCCACGCCACCTGGTAGGAGCGACCTGTCAGGTAGGACGCAATCCAAGCGTGGGCCGCGCCGGAGATGCCCTCTCTCCCCTTGAACACAGGGAAAATCAAAATGGCTGCTCTGAGAAACAGAAACATTGCATTAGCTTTTGCTCACCATCACAGTTAGCTTTGAAATACTGTTCCCTGTGTAACTGGGTTACAGTACGTGGGCTGCAGGGAGGCGGTTAGCCGAACAATGCCTGACGATCAGTCAACCCAGGCTGCTACACTGATTACTGGGATAACCCTAACCCAATCAAAGTCTGCCAAGGAGACATGTTTGACTACTTCCCTTTGGATGTTCTGGACGACACGTGGAAGGACAGAGGATACAGGAGAAGGGGAGGAGAGGAGAGGAGAGGAGAGGAGAGGAAGGGAGGGAGGGAGGGAGGGAGGGAGGGAGGGAGGGAGGGAGGGAGGGAGGGAGGGAGGGAGGGAGGGAGGGAGGGAGGGAGGGAGAGGAGAGGAGAGGAGAGAGGGAGAGGAGAGGAGAGAGGGAGAGGAGAGGAGAGGAGAGGAGAGGAGAGGAGAGGAGAGGAGGAGAGGAGAGGAGAGGAGAGGAGAGGAGAGGAGAGGAGAGGGAGAGGAGAGGAGAGGGAGAGGAGAGGAGAGGAGAGGAGAGGAGAGGAGAGGAGAGGAGAGGAGAGGAGAGGAGAGGAGAGGAGAGGAGAAGGGGAGGAGAGGAGAGGAGAGGAGAGGAGAGGAGAGGAGAGGGAGAGGAGAGGAGAGGAGAAAGGGAAGAGAGGGGAGAAGGGGAGGAGAGGAGAGGAGAGGAGAGGAGAGGAGAGGAGAGGGAGAGGAGAGGAGAGGAGAGGAGAGGAGAGGAGAGGAAGAGAGAATGTGAGGAGAGTAGGAGAGGAGAGAATGGGAGGAGAGGAGAGGAGAGGAGAGGAGATGAGAGAGGAGAGGAGAGGAGAGGAGAGGAGAGGAGAGGAGAGGAGAGGAGAGGAGAGGAGAGGAGAGGAGAGGAGAGGAGAAAGGGAAGAGAGGGGAGAAGGGGAGAAAGGGAGGAGAGGAGGAGAGAAGGAGAGAAGGGGTGGGAGGAGAGAAGGGGGAAAAGGGAGGAGAGGTGTCTGGTTACCCGTGGGGTTGTGGTGGGGTAGTTATGACACTGTACGATCGAGGGGGAATAAAACAAGTAGCAATGGACTTTCACTTGCATGTTTAGACCAGGTCTTTAGGCTGACATGGTGATGCTGATGGTTACGTCAGCCTCATGGCTCTAACGAAGGCTCAGGCTGGCTCAATTGGAGCCCTAACGAGCCCAGTGGCAGGAAGGCAAATGCTAACTAAATGGTTCACAACGCAGAGAGGCTGCCATTTTGGAGACCTGTGTCAGTCTTCCATGTAAGGGTTAAACTACAAGAATGCCTGCAGTTCCTTATGTATCCTACAGCAAGCAGGAAACACAAGTCTGACCAGTTTCCCAGGCCCTGACGATGAAAAACATCCCCACAGGGGATGGTTTTCTTGGGGTGATGAGAGGTGTACCTTCTTCAATATTTTTGGGGCATCTCCCACATGCCTTTTGGTGAACAGCAAACGTGTTTGCATATTTTTTTATTTAAGCAATGGCTTTTTTCTGGCCACTCATTCTTAAAGCCCAGCTCTGTGGAGTAAAGTCGTCCTATGGACAGATACTCCAATCTATGCTGTGGAGCTTTGCAGCTCCTTCAGGGTTATCTTTGGTCTCTTTGTTGCCTCTCTGATTTATGCCCTCCTCGCCTGGTCCGTGAGTTTTGGTGGGCGGCTTGTTGTGGTGTCATATTCTTTCCATTTTTTAATAATGTTTCGGATATTTTTTTAGAACCCAACCCTGATCTGTACTTCTCCACAACTTTGTCCCTGTTTGGAGAGCTCCTTTGTCTTCATGGTGCCGCTTGCTTAATGGTGTTGCAGACTCTGGGGCCTTTCAGAACAAGTGTATATATACTGAGATCATGTGACAGAACATGTGACACTTAGATTGCCGACAGGTGGATTTATTTAATAACTAATTATGGGACATCTGAAGGTATTTGGCTGCACCAGATCTTAGTTAGGGTCTTCATAGTGAAGGGGGTGAATACATATGTACACACCACTTTCCTGTAGTTTTTTCTTCAAATTTGACTTAATTAAACAAGTTATATTTTCCATTTCACTTCTGCAATTTGGACTATTTTGTGTACGTCCATTACATGAAATCCAAATAAAAATCAATTTAAATTACAGGTTGTAAAGCAAAAAAATAGGAAAAACACCAAAGGGGATTAATACTTTTGCAAGGAGCTGTATGTACCATGATTTCTCCCTCCCCTGCTTCCCTCCTCCCTCTTTCCCTCCTTCCCTCCTCCCTCTTTCCCTCCTCCCTCTTTCCCTCCTTCCCCTCCTCCCTCTTTCCCTCCTCCCTCTTCCCTCCTCCCTCTTTCCCTCTTTCCCTCCTCCCTCTTTCCCTCTTTCCCTCCTCACTCTTTCCTCCTTCACCCCTCCCTCTTTCCCTCCTCCCTCGTTCACTCCTTCCCTCCTCCCCTCTTTCTCTCCTTCCCTCTTCCCTCTTTCTCTCCTTCCTCGTCTCTCTTTCTCTCCATCCATCCTCCCTCCTTCCTCCTCCTTCTTTCACTCCTTCCCTCTTCCCTCCTTATCTACTCCATTTTTCTCTCCTTCCCTCCTCCTTTCCTTCCCTCCTCCCTCCTCCCTCTTTCTCTCTTTCCTCATTCCCTCCTACCCTCCTTCCCTCCTGTCTCTTTCTCTCCTTCCCTCCTTCCCTCTTCCTCCTCCCCTCCTTCTATCCTCCCTCTTCCTCTCCTTCCCTGCTCCCTCCTTCCCTCCTCCCTTCTCCCTCTTTCTCTCTTCCTCATTCACTCCTACCCTCATTCCCTCCTGTCTCTTCCCCTCCTCCCCTACTTCTATCCTCCCTCTTCCTCTCCTCCCCTCCTCCCTCCTTCCCTCCTCCCTTCTCCCTCTTTCTCTCCATTTCTTTTCTCTTTATTTTATCTGTCTCATTATATCATTACATTGGTTCGGCCTCTGGACTTTGTCGTTGTCTGGATGATTATTTAGATGCTGGGCGTCTGTTACACTTCATTTCCTGTTGTCATTATGCATCCCCGTGGCGAATGTGTCCTCCTCCGGTGTTCTCTGGTGCTCAGAAGAACAGATAGTAACACTGTGATAAAGATAACACAGTGGGTGTATACTAACAGGAGTTGATGTCTGGTATTTTTATTCATGTTGGTTAAAGTCACACTGTGACGGTGATATCATGTTTTGTATGTCTCTGGGCTGTGGCCTTCGAAATACTCTTCATCTGTTTTTTTTTGGGGGGGGGGTCATATTCTTGCAGCTGTGCGTTGTTTACAGAGAAGTTTTAGTCATCGTTAAAAATACAAATAAATGTGGCCTCCCGAGTGAACAAAAAACATATTTAATTACCGTAACATGGACCATTAAATAGCAAAATGGGATAAATGGAAGATTACAACAATGCGTCTCGAAGGACCGTTGAAATTAGTAATACACCACTGAGGAAAAGCAGACACATGTCGCTATGCTCTGCCAAGTCCAATGACAATGTAACAACAAAACAAGCTAAATTTAGATGCTACATTCTGGATTAGCATTAGCCATTAGCATTAGCCGTTAACATTAGCAATGAGCATTAACCATTTGCATTAGCCATTAGCATTAGCCGTTAACATTAGCAATGAGCATTAACCATTTGCATTAGCTATTAGCATTAGCCGTTAACATTAGCAATGAGCATCAACCATTTACATTAGCCATTAGCATTAGCCGTTAACATTAACCATTTGCATTAACCATTAGCATTACCCATTAGCATTAGCCATGGTTAGGTATTCCAAACACCTGACCACAGGCTGTGACTGTATGACTGTACATGACGTCACACTGATAGGGCTCCATGTATACGGAGGCTTGTTACATAATCACTGCTCCTCACCGGAGAAAACAGCTCAATATATATATAAATACAGACACAAACAAACACACACACAAACACACAAACAAACACACACACACACACAAAAACAGACACAAACACAAACACACACACACACCTAAACCATAAATCCAGATAACATCCCTTTGTCACTATTCCTTCTGTTCTCCAACATTCTCAAATCAAATAAAATATTGTTACATACAATATATATGTAGCAGATGTTATTGCGGGTGTAGAGAAATGCTTGTGTTCCTAGCTCCAATAGTGCAGTAATATCTAACAATACACGCAAATCTAAAAGTAAAAGAATGGAATTAAGAAATATATAAATATTAGGACGAGCAATGTCAGAGTGGCATTGACAAAAATACAGTAGAATAGAATACAGTATATACATATGAGATGAGTAAATCAGTAAACATTATTAAAGTGACTAGTGATTAGATGTCTATGTCTATAGGGCAGCAGCCTCTAAGGTGCAGAGTTGTGTAACCGGGTGGTAGCCAGCTAGTGATGGCTAATTAACAGTTTGACAGTCTGATGGCCTTGAGATAGAAGCTGTTTTTCAGTCTCTCGGTCCCAGCTTTGAGGCACCTGTACTGACCTCGCCTTCTGGATGATAGCGGTGTGAACAGGCAGTGGCTCGGGTGGCTGATGTCCTTGATGATCTTTTGGCTTTTTTAGTGACATCGGGTGCTTTAGGTGTCCTGGAGGGCAGGCAGTGTGCGTTTGCCTCTGGAGAGCCCTGCGGTTGCGTGCGGTACAGTTGCCGTACCAGGCGGTGATACAGCCCGACAGGATGCTCTCAATTGTACATCTGTAAAAGTTTGTGAGTGTTTTAGGTGCCAAGCTGAATTTCTTCAGCCTCCTGAGTTTGAAGAGGTGTTGTTGCACCTTCTTCACCACACTGTCTGTGTGGGTGGACCAATTCAGTTTGTCCTTGATGTGTACGCCGAGGAACTTAAAACTTTCTACGCTCTTCACTACTGTTCCGTCGATGTGGATAGGGGGGTGTTCACTCTGAATTTCTTCAGCCTCCTGAGTTTGAAGAGGCGTTGTTGCACCTTCTTCACAACGCTGTCTGTGTGGGAGGACCCTTTCAGATCGGCAGTGATGATGCGTACGCCGAGGAACTAGAAGCTTTCCACCTTCTCTGACTGCATCTTTCCATATTCCTATCTTTTCTTTTTTTTTTTTTACCTTTATTTAACCAGGCAAGTCAGTTAAGAACATATTCTTATTTTCAATGACGGCCTGGGAACAGTGGGTTAACTGCCTGTTCAGGGGCAGAACGACAGATTTGTACCTTGTCAGCTCGGGGGTTTGAACTCGCAACCTTCCGGTTACTAGTCCAACGCTCTAACCACTAGGCTACGCTGCCGCTACGCTCTCCATCATTCCTTTTCCTTCTTCTGTGTTCTGTTTCAAGCAGCAGTGTGAGTGGTTAGGCTTATGGATGACCTCTCTCTGGCTGTGGATATCAGGAGGAGAAGTGGATAGAAGATCTCTCCACCAGAGGTTTCTATAAGGTTCTGTGATTGGCGTGGTTATCAATAGCTGAGTCGGTGTTTGAAGTACTACTATTGATTTCTATTGAATGGAGAAAGCAGCGCTCCGTTATATAACGGATCCATCAACTCAGCTGTGAACAGTGGTGCTTCATGGTAACAACCCTTTGAGAGTGCTTTGTGTGTGTGTGTGTGTGTGTGTGTGTGTGTGTGTGTGTGTGTGTGTGTGTGTGTGTGTGTGTGTGTGTGTGTGTGTGTGTGTGTGTGTGTGTGTGTGTGTGTGTGTGGGTGTGTGTGTGCGTGTGTGTTTGAGACTGAGGTATCTGATCCTGGTGGGATGACATTACGTTACATATCAGATGGTTCTTCTGTGACTGAGAAGCAGCAGGGAAAAAGTGTAAACAGGAAGTAGAGCCCCCTGCTCCACACACCCACATCGACTCCATTTCCAGCTCTTACATTTCATGTCTGTTAAATGTCCTGTATAAAGTCCTGTTTCATGTACTGTGTGGACCACAGTAAGAGTAGCTGCTGTTTTTGCCACAGCTAACGAAGATCCTAATAAAATACCAGAACACCAAATGGAGCGATGTGCCTGAGAGTTGAGGAGAGACTGACTGCATTACTTCTTATTTATATAAGACACATTCATGTGTTGAAAAGTCCCAAATTGTTTGCATAGTCAACTAACACAGGTCTGACACAGACCACAAATCCAGAACAATTTCAAGAAATCCATCTCATATTACTCAAATGAACAGCAAACAGATGAGGCAACACCAACGCCTCTCCCCCTGTTTGACCTTTGACCCAGATAGTTTGTGTGTTTGTACTGATATGTCGGCTTCGTGTTGAAATGTATGTAGTTCTGTCCTTCAGCTGTTCTTGTCTGTTAAATGTCCTGTATAAAGTCCTGTTTCATGTACTGTGTGGACCACAGTAAGAGTAGCTGCTGTTTTTGCCACAGCTAACGAAGATCCTAATAAAATCCCAAATACTTATTTTCCACCATAATTTGCAAATAAATTCATTAAAAATCCTACAATGTGATTTTCTGGATTTTTTTTTCTCATTTTGTCTGTCATATTTGAAGTGTACCTATGATGAAAATTACAGGCCTCTCTCATCTTTTTAAGTGGGAGAACTTACACAATTGGAGGCTGACTAAATACTTTTTTGCCCCACTGCATGCTCACAGAAGCACACCAGAGGTGGTTGGTGGCACCCTAATTGAGGAGGACGGGCTTATAGTAATGACTGGAATGAAATTAATGGAATTGTATTAAACCCATGGTTTTCCCATCTGTTTGATTTAACTCCAGTCCAACCATTATTATGAGCCATCCTCCCTCACCAGCCTCCTGTGAAGCACACACACACACCACTCGCACACACACGCTCGCACACACACATACTTAGCCTCCGTTTCCTCACCCCTGAACACACACTTTGAGCAAGGTCACATGGAAAGCACACACACGTGTCATTGTTATACTACAGCCAATCAGAGCTTAGAGAACAGTGCTTTAACAAGCAGAGACCTTGAACAACACACACACACACACACACACACACACACACACACACACACACACACACACACACACACACACACACACACACACACACACACACACACACACACACACACACACACACACACACCATATCCCCTTCCATGGCTGATAAAATGAACAACACACACACACACGCACCATAATGACCTCACATGCAAAAGACACACGTGTCATTATGCTATGGCCAATCAGAACAATGAGCGCTTTAACAAGCAGAGACCATTAAAACATCTTCAGGATAGGGGGCAGCATTTTCACTTTTGGATAAATAGCGTGCCCAATTTCAACCTCCTGCTACTTATCCCCAGAATATAATATATTAGTAGATATGGATAGAAAACACTCTGAAGTTTCGAAAACTGTGTGAATCATGTCTATGAGTATAACAGAACTTATGTAGCAGGCAAAACCCAGAGGACAAACCATTCAGATTTTTATTTTTTTAGGTCCCTAAAAGGGACTTGTTTGCAGTTCCTACCGCTTCCACTGGATGTCACCAGTCTTTGGAAATTGGTTGAGGTTTTTCCTTTGTGTAATGAAGGAGTACGGCCATCTTGAATGAATGTCACGTTATGTGTACTGTTTGAGAGTTGCGCAAGACCAGAAACCTAGCGTCAGTTTGTTTTCTTCCTGTATTGAACACAGATCATCCCGTCTTCAATTTGATCGATTATAAACGTTTAAAAATACCTAAAGTTGTATTACAAAAGTAGTTTGAAATGTTTTGGCAAAGTTTACAGGTAACATTTGAGACATTTTGTAGTGCCGTTTGCGCAATTGGAATCTGTGTTTTTCTGGATCAAACGCGCCAAATAAATGGACATTTTGGATGTATATCGACGGAATTAATCGAACAAAAGGACCATTTGTGATGTTTATGGGACATATTGGAGTGCCAACAAAAGAAGCTCGTCAAAGGTAAGGCATGACTTATATTTTATTTCTGCGTTTGTGTAGCGCCTGCAGGGTTGAAATATGCTTTCTCTCTTTGTTTCTTGTTGTGCTATCATCAGATAATAGCAACTTATGCTTTCGCCAAAAAGCCTTTTTGAAATCTGACATGTTGGCTGGATTCACAACGAGTGTAGCTTTAATTTGGTATCTTACATGTGTGATTTAATGAAAGTTAGATTTTTATATTAATTTATTTGAATTTGGCGCTCTGCATTTTCCCTGGCGATTGGCCAAGTGGGATGCAAGCGTCCCGCCTATCCCAAGTAAACAGCCAATCACCTCTTCCTTCTGAATCAATGAGGAGGTTGATTCTGAGAAACGGAGAAATCGGCGTTACCATGTCCACCACTGTGAGGGGACGTCTACGGCTCTGACACGCCTTCCGTTATCTCCGTGACGACGGGTCAACGACACAGACCTTATAGACCCTGTGACACTGACCTTTAAGGCCACCCCACTGGTCAATGTTCATTCACCTGCTCACATGCCGACAGTGGTCCCCCCCCCGTTCTCCCTGAAGAGTAGGCCACCCCACTGGTCAATGTTCATTCACCTGCTCACATGTCGACAGTGGTCCCCCCCGTTCTCCCTGAAGAGTAGGCCACCCCACTGGTCAATGTTCATTCACCTGCTCACATGTCGACAGTGGTCCTCCCCGTTCTCCCTGAAGAGTAGGCCACCCCACTGGTCAATGTTCATTCACCTGCTCACATGCCGACAGTGGTCCCCCCGTTCTCCCTGAAGAGTAGGCCACCCCACTGGTCAATGTTCATTCACCTGCTCACATGCCGACAGTGGTCCCCCCGTTCTCCCTGAAGAGTAGGCCACCCCACTGGTCAATGTTCATTCACCTGCTCACATGTCGACAGTGGTCCCCCCCATTCTCCCTGAAGAGTAGGCCACCCCACTGGTCAATGTTCATTCACCTGCTCACATGCCGACAGTGGTCCTCCCCGTTCTCCCTGAAGAGTAGGCCACCCCACTGGTCAATGTTCATTCACCTGCTCACATGCCGACAGTGGTCCTCCCCGTTCTCCCTGAAGAGTAGGCCACCCCACTGGTCAATGTTCATTCACCTGCTCACATGCCGACAGTGGTCCCCCCCCGTTCTCCCTGAAGAGTAGGCCACCCCACTGGTCAATGTTCATTCACCTGCTCACATGCCGACAGTGGTCCCCCCGTTCTCCCTGAAGAATAGGCCACCCCACTGGTCAATGTTCATTCACCTGCTCACATGCCGACAGTGGTCCCCCGTTCTCCTGAAGAGTAGGCCACCCCACTGGTCAATGTTCATTCACCTGCTCACATGCCGACAGTGGTCCCCCCCCGTTCTCCCTGAAGAGTAGGCCACCCCACTGGTCAATGTTCATTCACCTGCTCACATGCCGACAGTGGTCCTCCCCATTCACCCTGAAGAGTAGGCCACCCCACTGGTCAATGTTCATTCACCTGCTCACATGCCGACAGTGGTCCCCCCGTTCTCCCTGAAGAGTAGGCCACCCCACTGGTCAATGTTCATTCACCTGCTCACATGCCGACAGTGGTCCTCCCCGTTCTCCCTGAAGAGTAGGCCACCCCACTGGTCAATGTTCATTCACCTGCTCACATGCCGACAGTGGTCCCCCCCGTTCTCCCTGAAGAATAGGCCACCCCACTGGTCAATGTTCATTCACCTGCTCACATGCCGACAGTGGTCCCCCGTTCTCCCTGAAGAGTAGGCCACCCCACTGGTCAATGTTCATTCACCTGCTCACATGCCGACAGTGGTCCTCCCCATTCTCCCTGAAGAGTAGGCCACCCCACTGGTCAATGTTCATTCACCTGCTCACATGCCGACAGTGGTCCTCCCCATTCTCCCTGAAGAGTAGGCCACCCCACTGGTCGATGTTCATTCACCTGCTCACATGCCGACAGTGGTCCTCCCCGTTCTCCCTGAAGAGTAGGCCACCCCACTGGTCAATGTTCATTCACCTGCTCACATGCCGACAGTGGTCCTCCCCATTCTCCCTGAAGAGTAGGCCACCCCACTGGTCAATGTTCATTCACCTGCTCACATGCCGACAGTGGTCCTCCCCATTCTCCCTGAAGAATAGGCCACCCCACTGGTCAATGTTCATTCACCTGCTCACATGCCGACAGTGGTCCTCCCCCGTTCTCCCTGAAGAGTAGGCCACGTTCTGTATTCTTCTCTCTGCCCGTTACCTCAGCCTTTCTCAGGTGTTTCCTCCCAATGAGAAGCATTGGGAGGGTCAGAGTACGAATCCAAAAAATCCACATCCATAGTATGCGAAATGGAACACGGATGGAACTTCTGGAATGTGTGTTGGTACATATTCTGAAGGAAAGCATGCACAGAAATATGACGCAAACACGTTAAAACAATTACGCACAATAAGTAGAAAAGGTTAACTAGCTACCTTACGCGACTTTAGTTTTTTGGTCATCTTTGTCTGTGTAACTAGCTGACTAGCTAGATTCCTGCAATTCACATATATCTGATGATGATAGTTATGAAGTAAAACGCTTGCTTTGTGCATATCTTTAATCGTCTGGCTGGAAGGAGGTTCAGTGAATGGGAGACGCAGCTGGAGGTAACACAGGAGGGAGAGTGCTTCTCAAGTGTATTGTTTTATGTGTTCTACGCACTCTACATGCTCAAGAGAACAACCTCGAGGGAGTGCACTTGGAGTAGGAGAGTGTGGAGCACAGTACGAGGTATATTGAGAAACATCTTTAGTCTCCTTTCTGTCCTTGTCAATAGCTTTTCTAGTCTCTCCCCCTCTCCCTTCCCCCCCTCTCACTTTTTGATCCCTCCTAAACCCACTCAGTCTCAGCCCCTCCCACTCTCTCTCCTCTCTCCCCCCCTCTCTCTCCTCTCTCCCACTCACTCTGATCCTCTCATACACTTCCTCAGCCTGTCTCTGTCTCTGTCTCAGACTCCGCCTGTCCCAGGCTCTGTCTCAGTCTCAGCCTCAGCTTCAGTCTGTCTCAACCTCAGTCTCAGTCTCAGTCTCAGTCTCAGTCTCAGTCTCAGTCTCTGTCTCTGTCTCTGTCTCAGCCTCAGTCCCAGTCCCAGTCTGTCTCAGCCTCAGTCCCAGTCTGTCTCAGTCTCATGCTCAGTCTGTCTCAGCCTCATGCTCAGTCTGTCTCAGTCTCAGACTCAGCCTGTCTCAGCCTCAGACTCAGCCTGTGTCAGCCTCAGTCCGATTCTCAGCCACAGCCTGTCTCTGTCTCATTCTCATTCTCAGCCTCAGCCTGTCTCTGTCTCTGTCTCAGCCTCATTCTCATTCTCATCCTCAGCCTCAACCTCAGCCTGTCTCTGTCTCAGTCTCAATCTCAGCCTGTCTCTGTCTCATCCTCAGCCTCAACCTCAACCTCAGCCTTTCCCTGTCTCTGTCTCAGCCTGTCTCTCTCTCTGACTCAGCCTATCTCTGTCTCAGCATCAGCCTGTCTCTATCTCTGTCTCAGCCTGTCTCTATCTCTGTCTCAGCCTGTCTCTATCTCTGTCTCAGCCTGTATCTGTCTCTGTCACACCCTGTCTCAGACTCAGCCTCATTCTCAGTCTCAGCCTGTCTCTCAGCCTCAGCCTGTCTCAGTCTCATCATCATTCTCAGTCTCAGCCTCAGACTGTCTCAGCCTCAGACTGTCTCAGCCTCAGACTGCCTCAGCCTCAGACTGCCTCAGCCTCAGACTGCCTCAGCCTCAGACTGCCTCAGCCTCAGACTGCTTGATGGAAAGTGATGTTGGGGGAAAACACAAGACATTATGAATTCTATGTACAAAAATGTTTTGTGCACACTGCCCACACAATGAGGTGAAAACTGAGCTGCACTTCCTAACCTCCTGCCAAATGTATGGCTATATTACAACCCATATGTAGTTTATTTTCCCTATTTGCACATAATATGACATTTGAAATGTCTTTATTCTTTTGTAATGTTTACTGTTAATTTGTTTATTGTTTATTTCACTTTTGTTTATTATCTATTTCACTTGCTTTGGCAATGTAAACATACATTTCCCATGCCAATAAAGTCCCTTAAATTGAATTGAATTGAAATGAGAGAGAGAGAGAGAGACAGAGAGAGAGAGAGAGAGAGAGAAGGAGTGAGGAAGAGATATAAGGAGAGAGGAAGAGAGATAAGGAGAGAGGAAGAGAGATAAGGAGAGAGGAAGAGAGATAAATAGAGAGGAAGAGAGAGCAAAGAGAGAGAGAGCAATAGAGAGAGAGAGCAATAGAGAGAGAGAGAGAGAGAGAGAGAGAGAGAGAGAGAGAGAGAGAGAGAAATAGAGAGAGAAATAGAGAGAGAAATAGAGAGAGAGAGCGAGAGTGATGAGAGAGGAAGAGAGAGAGAGAGAGAGATGGAGAAAGAGAGAGAGAGAGAAATAGAGAGAGAGAGAGAGCGATGGAGAGAGAGAGAGCGATGGAGAGAGAGAGAGAGAGAGAGAGAGAGAGAGAGAGAGAGAGAGAGAGAGAGAGAGAGCAATAGAGAGAGAGAGAGCGAGAGCGATGGAGAGAGAGAGAGAGAGAGAGAGCGATGGAGAGAGAGAGAGATCAATAGAGAGAGAGAGCGAGAGCGAAGGAGAGAGAGAGAGAGAGAGAGAGCGAGAGTGATGGAGAGAGAGAGAGAGCAATAGAGAGAGAGAGCGAGAGCGATGGAGAGAGAGAGAGAGAGAGAGAGAGAGAGAGAGAGAGCAATAGAGAGAGAGAGAGAGAGAGCAATAGAGAGAGAGAGAGAGAGAGAGAGAGAGAGAGAGAGAGAGAGAGAGAGAGAGAGAGAGAGAGAGAGAGAGAGAGAGAGAGAGATGAGAGAGAGAGAGAGAGAGCAATAGAGAGAAAGCGAGAGCGATGGAGAGAGAGAGAGGGGGGTAAATAGAAGCTCAGAGAGAAAGAAACAATTAAGTATTTTATTTTTAACAAGGCAAATCAGTTAAGAACAAATTCTTATTTTCAATGACAGCCTAGAACAGTGGGTAAAACTGCCTGTTCAGGGGCAGAATGACAGATTTGTACCTTGTCAGCTCAGGGATTTGAACTTGCAAACTTTCGGTTACTAGTCCAACGCTCTAACCACAAGGCTACCCTATTGATCTAATCTTGCGATACTAGTCAGTCAATCAATGTAATGTTCTGTAGTGTCTTGTCCACTCTAATGAAGCTCTCCTGTTTATCAGGCTCTAGTGTTCAGTCTGCAAAACAGAGACTACATCATAACGGACTGGAAGTCCGTTCTACTTCTCTGTATGTGAGACAATCATTGGGTAGCATCCCAAATTGCACCCTATTCCCTATGAGCCCTTGGCAAAAATACTGCACTATAAGAGTGCAATAAGGTGCCATTTGGAATACAAACAACGTATCGTTAATGGCTAGGCCGGGCAGGCTGGCTGGGAGATTTAAATGCATCAGAAGGTTACATTATTCCAGAGACCCTGTGTAATTCCCATGGACAGGGTAGAATATCATGGGCTGCATTTATGTATTGTGTTTCACTGGAGAAGCCCACGCGTTGTTTTACATCAAAGGAGATTCAATACACCGCAGAGCGGACATTACACTGTGACTGAAACCTGAAGAAATGTTAAGCTGTTCAAATCAAATCAAATGATATTAGTCACATGCCCCTGAATACAACAGGTGTAGTAGACCTCACATTGTAATTCTGAATACAAC